>NC_066520.1:1214550-1364579 GCF_024679095.1 Eriocheir sinensis
GAGCCGTGAACATGTGCTGGAACCTGTGCCTTTGACATACCACTTGAATATAAAAGATGAATAAATTTGAGCTTATTATTAGTTTTAAGAATGCCTATTTGGAATGTGATGAGAAGACAGATAAAAAAAAAAAAAAAGTTATAGAAGCCTTCCAAAACAGCATAATTACCCAGATTATTCAGCCACCAGGTATCCAGGAACCCAAGTATCCATCAAAAATTTTCACCTAAAAAAAAAAAAAAAAAAAAAAAAAAAAAAAAAAAAATCTTACAGGTGTAAGATTTGAAATGCCCGTACAGTGCGCTGTCTACTTTTGGGTCCCTGAGTTCTAAATAGGAGGACAGCTCATCACCCCAGCAGCACTGCAACTGTTGCAAAGGGTATCTCCCCGCCCCTTGACTGAACAACAGCTGAACCTGCCCTCAGTTCACCCATGAGCTCCCCTTGTATGTGGATACTTTACCCCTCTGTTTCTACTTGATTGAAATTATGACTGGCTGAGAATTATACAGTCGTCCCTCAAATAGTACGTTTTTGGTTTTATACAGATTGTCATGGAAGATTTTTTTAGGATTTTTAAATTTCCCGCTCATCACCAAGTAGCCACGGCGTGGTGGCAACACTTTTCTACCAGACTGCCACCCATGCGCATCTCCTCAGTCCATGTGTGTGCACAACTTCAGGAGAAACCTATGCACTCTCCCCAAGTCCGTGTGTGTGCACAACCTGAGCTACGCTTCTCCATTACCACATAACATGAACATGGGGCCCAAGAGACAAGCCAAAACACTTGCTGAGAGCACCCCAAAGCATTTGAGAAAGGTATTCACCTTGCAGAAAAATTCAGATTTAAGAAAAGTTACGTTTTGGTATGAGTTCAGTTGCGGTAGGGAGAGCATACCACGTGAATCCGGGTCCCGCCTGGCTCAGCTTCTACTCACCAGCCAAAGTTGCCAGTTATGCATTTTCTGCTGTAGTGTTACCACGATGCAAAACTGCTAAGACATATAAGAAACAGTAAAGACTGCGAAATTCTGCAAGACCTAAACAAGATTTGGAAATGGAGTATGGAATGGGAGATGAAATTCAATGTGAAGAAATGTCATGTTATGTAAATGGGAAAAAGTGAAGCAAGACCAAAATGGACATATAAAATGGGAGATGGTGAAACATTAAAGAAAGTACACAAAGAGAGAGATCTGGGAGTAATAATGCAAGATAATAATCAGCCAGAGTCATATAAATCGGATATTCGGTGATACGTATAACATGGTGAGAAATATAGGAATAGCATTCCACTACATGGATAAGGATATGATGAAAAAGTTAATTACCACTATGGTCAGACCAAAGTTTGAATATGCGGAGGCAGTGTGGTCTCCCCATAAGAAGAAACACATAAAGAAACTAGAAAGAATACAAAGGATGGCAACAAAAATGGTTCCAGAGCTGGAGGGATTGACATATGAGGAAAGACTAAAGGAAATGGAATTACTAACACTAGAACAAAGAAGAGAAAGGGAAGACCTAATACAAATCTAAAAATTATTGAGCAAAATGGAAGAAGTAAATAACGAGGAGTTACTACTAAAAGAAGAAATAAACAACAGGAACACAAGAGGACATAGAAAATTATTGAGGAAGGGAAGATGCTTGAGAGACATAAAGAAATATAGCTTCCCGCAAAGAAATATAGAGGTTTGGAACAGACTAAGTGAGAATGTCGTATCGGTGAGGAGTGTGCAAAGCTTTAAAGAAAAGTTGGATAAATGCAGATACGGAGACAGAACCACACAAACGTAAAGCCCAGGCCCTGTAAAACTACAACTAGGTAAATACGCTCATACTGCGAGTGTCTGGACAGCATGCAGGTTGAGTCTTTTCTGAGGCCATGTGCAGCGGGTTACGTCAAACGCTTGGGGAGGAATTTTTGATACGCAATAACTTTGCTCTTAGAGGTCATATCATGTTGAAAAGTACATCATTGTACTCAGAATTACAAAGAAAAATGGATTATTACAAAGAAAATTATCTTCTGGCATTTTCAAAGTTTGTGATTTTTACCCAGAGCACAAAACGGAAATTAATTCAGCCACCCGTAAGACAAGGGTTAACAATGTCCCCCAGAAAGATGGTTAACCCTTTCATTGCTAAACGCTTGCAGCGGGCGTTAGGCGTATTTGCTGGTGGCGCTAAACGCTCGCTGTGAGCTCCAGCCGCACTCAAATCTCCCGCGTATGAGTGTTCCAACACTAATTCTCACAACACAGGATTGCCAATTGAGTGGGTTCTTCACTAAATTTGGTGGAAAATCATATCAGCCCAGCGCGGCAAATCTATGGACGAGTAACTGGTGGATGTTCTTGCCCAATATAGCGTCATTTTTGCATAGCTTCACCTATCACCTGACTGATTCTTTACCCAAATAGTTGTAAATATTGCAGTTGGCAATACTCCCTTGCCAGAGTCTGAAAAAGAGATGTCCGCAGTTACCTCAACATGGCTGATCATCCCGCATGCACCGACGTAAGTGTTAACATTCAACACTCCCTGAACGTGCATGTACGTTCGCAAGAGAGGCATAGATAACCGACTCCTATAGATCTGGACCTCCTCTTTCCAGTGGTGTTTTTGGTTTTTAGCTGTGATGAATAGTTTTTGAGATACAGAGGTTAAAAGAAACTCCCCCCCCCATTGGGCTCCCCGACTGCGCCTGAGGGGATGATTGCATCCAGACTGCGCGCAAGGAAAGGGTTAAAAAGGATAGTGCTGCAAAGAAGAAAACAGGAACAGAGGATACTATGCTCACAACAGCAGGAACAGTGTGTGAGCCTCGGCGGCTTGTATGCCCTCCTGGACGTGACTGACTCCTGTTTGCCCTCCATCTCGGACAATATGTCGAATTAGCTTCACATTGATGGTCGAACATAGTTCCGGTACCTCAAGAATAGGGAAACTGCAACTGCTAGCCTGCTAAACCCTGGTGCAAAGCCTACATTTCCAGTATAGTTAGCGGTTGCGAGAGTTTCCGTAACAACCATAGCACATCGATTTGTGTTTTATATTATCTATTATTGCTATTTGTTAGTAAAATTACTTTTATTCTGTATAAAATAACATGTAAAATGATTATTTGTAAGTATTTTAGGGGATATGGGATGCATTAATTAGATTTACATCATTTTCAATGGGGAAATTTGTTTTGGTGTGCAAGCAAAATTCTGGAACGAATTAAACTCATAAATCAAGGTATGACTACATCTCTATTTCCTTCTCCCTGCTTTCAGACTCAATCTGGGCTCTAAGCACCAGGTTTTCTTGCTTCCACTCAGTCTAATTTCACTCCATTTCCTTAATTTCTTCTCAGAATTTTGTTCATTGTCTGCCTGCAGCCACTCCCTTCTTCTCTCATAGCCTCCATCACCGACAGTTAAATCTCCAAATGGTGCATTCAGCAAGGCTGGTGATTCATCCATATTATTTCTTGATGTTCACTATTTCTGGTTTCAAAGTTCTCTTTCTGTTTTAGGAGATTACCACTTAATTAAGTAGCCCAAGCCACCTTGACTAAGCTAGTTCTCTTCTGGAAGTGATGGCAAAATGTACCTGTTGCCAAAATGGTACCTGTTGTTGCTGCGATTCCCGTGAGTCAAGCTGTGTGTGTGTATCTAGCTAATTGTATTTAT
Organism: Eriocheir sinensis; assembly: GCF_024679095.1. Lineage (NCBI taxonomy): Eukaryota > Metazoa > Arthropoda > Malacostraca > Decapoda > Varunidae > Eriocheir > Eriocheir sinensis. The sequence continues at coordinate 1,218,237 of NC_066520.1, forward strand.
CTAGTTGTGGTATGGGGGCAAGGAGCTACGCTGGTACTGTCCGGGTCTGTCCTGTCTCTGTATCTGTTATAATCTTGGCCTTTCATTAATCAATCATCTTTGCATGGACCACTTCTTTTTCCAGGCCATTCCAGGTCTCCCCCACTCTTTGTGGAAAAATGTTCTCCTTAATGTCTCTTCTACTGTCCACATTCTCTATCCCACGCAGCACCCTATACACTGCGATCAGATCTCCTCTCTCCCTCCTTTGTTCCAGTGTCAGTAAGTTCAACCGCCTCAATCTCTCTTTGTATGTTAAGTCTCTTAGTCCTGGAGCCAACTTTGTTGTTACCCTCTGAATCCCCTCTACTTTCCCTATATTTGTCTATACCCAGCGACCATACCGTTGGTGAGTGTTCCAGCCTTGGATGTATCACTGTCACAGTCAGTTTCTTCATCAGTTCCTCATCCAGATATTGAAAAGCAACTTTTATGTTCCTCACCAGGTTGTATATCTCACTGTCTACAATTCTATTTATGTGTTTCTCTGGCGACAAATTATCCGATACAGTTACTCCCAAGTCCTTTTCCATTGATGTTTTCTTGATGCTTTTATTTCCCATTGTATAGTCTTTTTACTTTTTCCAAATTCCATCACACTGCACTTTCTTCTGTTAAATTCCATTACCCATCTACGACTCCATTCCCATATCCTGTCCAGGTCCCATTGCCTTGCTTGACAATCCTCTTCACTTCCAATCTTCCTCAGCAACTTAGCATCATCGCCCTGCCTGGTTAAACTCTTTCATCTCTGCCTATCAACATCTACCTTTCCTTCCTGGTGGAAGTATGTCTTTGTACAGCCTGTGCCTAAGAATGGTGACCGTTAATCCCTCAAACTACCGCCATATAGCTTTACTTTCCTGTCTATCTAAGCCTTTTGAATCAATCCTTAGCCGGAAGATTCAAAAGCACCTTTCCACTTCTAACCTTCTATCTGATCGCCAGTATGGGTTCCGCAAGGGGCGTTCTACTGGCAATCTTCTTGCTCTCTTAACTGACTCTTGGTCATCCTCTCTTAGCCGTTTCGGTGAAACTTTCTCTGTTGCGCTAGACATATTGAAAGCCTTCAATAGAGTCTGCGGTGGTAAACGGTCACTGTTCTTCCCCTAAACCTATCAACAGTGGTGTTCCACAGGGCTCTGTCCTATCACCCACTCTCTTCCTGTTATTCATCAATGATCTTCTTTCCATAAAAAACTGTCCTGTCCACTCATATGCCGACGACTCCACTCTGCATTATTCAACTTCTTTCAATAGAAGACCCTCTCAACAGGAAGTACACGACTCCAGACTGGAGGCTGCAGAACGCTTAACCTCAGACCTTGCTATTATTTCCGATTGGGGCAGAAGGAACCTTGTGTCCTTCAATGCCTCAAAAACTCAATTTCTCCACCTATCAACTCGACACAATCTTCCAAACACCTATCCCCTATTCTTCAACAACACTCAGCTATCACCATCTTCAACACTAAACATCCTCGGTCTATCCTTTACTCAAAATCTCAACTGGAAACTTCACATCTCCTCTCTCGCTAAATCAGCTTCCTCGAGGTTGGGAGTTCTGTACCGTCTCCGCCAGTTCTTCTCCCCCGCGCAGTTGCTATCCATATACAGGGGCCTTGTCCGCCCTCGTATGGAGTATGCATCTTACGTGTGGGGGGGCTCCACTCACACAGCTCTTCTGGACAGAGTGGAGTCTAAGGCTCTTCATCTCATCAGCTCTCCTCCTTCTCCTGATAGTCTTCTACCTCTTAATTCCGTCGCAATGTTGCCTCTCTTTCTATCTTCTATCGATATTTCCATGCTGACTGCTCTTCTGAACTTGCTAACTGCATTCCTCCCCCCCTCCCGCGGCCCCGCTGCACTCGACTTTCTACTCATGCTCATCCCTATACTGTCCAAACCCCTTATGCAAGAGTTAACCAGCATCTTCACTCTTTCATCCCTCACGCTGGTAAACTCTGGAACAATCTTCCTTCATCTGTATTTCCTCCTGCCTACGACTTGAACTCTTTCAAGAGAAGGGTATCAGGACACCTCTCCTCCCGAAATTGACCTCTCTTTTGATTCTTTTTTAGGAGCAGCGAGTAGCGGGCTTATTTTTATTATTGTTTCCTTTTTTTGTGCCCTTGAGCTGCCTCCTTTGTTGTAAAAAAAAAAAAAAAAAATCGGCAAACAAACTCATATAACTGTTCACTCCATCTGTCATGTCATTAATATAGATTGCAAACATGACCGGAGCCAACACTGACCCCTGTGGGACTCCAGTGATCACTTTCCTCCATGAGGACCTCACATCTATGACTCCACTGACCACTTTCATCCGCAAGGACCTTATATCCCTGATCACAGTCCTCATTTCTGTTTCCTAAAATGTCCTTCATCCACCTCAAAAGTCCTCCTCAAGTCCTCCAATGTGCTCCATCTTCCACTGCAGTCTCTTATCTGGCACTTTGTCAAATGCATTCTGTAGATCTAAGTAAATTCCATCAGCCGAACCATCCCTTTCCTGTACTGCCTATCACTCGAGTAAAAACATATCAAATTTGTTGAACAAGATCTTTCCTCCAGGTAGTTCATCCATTTATCTTCGATCTTCACTACTACTCGTACACTAAGACTTGTCAGAGACTGGCCTATAGTTCCAAGGGTCTTCCCAGCATCCTCCTTTGTAAATAAATGGTACTGGCTACATGTGCAGTGCCGCCTCACCCGGCAACTGGGATAACTGTCTGAGAGGTACTTTTTCTACTGAACTCGATTCCTTTTTTCTATTTCGGGATAATGCAATACAAGATGTTGTTAAGAGCAAAATGTTCAAACATAGTACAGGTAACTCTCGATTTACACGAGTATTGTGTCCTTGAAGAGGTCGCGTAAATCAAAAACAATGTAAATCAAACAAGAGGTAGGTTTCTATTGAAAAATAAATATTCACTTCATTCAGTGGAGGGAGAGAGAGAGAGAGAGAGAGAGAGAATATCCATATCACCGAGATATCCACTCAGGCACTCAGTCTCAGCCTCACTCGTGTGAGAAAGAAATGAGGGACACCAGGAGCGACTGGCTAGTACTGGTACCAGTACCGAGCAGTCTGGTTACCGGACCGTACCGTATAGCTGGTACCATTAGTACTGGTACTGGTACCGGTACCTCCCTACCCCTATTGTTGAGTAGCGTGGCAGTGTGGGTACTGTAATGTTGTTCAAGTGGTGCGCGGGAACGAGCTCAGCCGTGTGAGTCCAGTTGAGTGAGACATCTGGTGGCCACTCCATAAAATATCGCGTATAAATAAAAAAAAAGTGTAAATTAAACATTTATTTGGATTTTGGACCCCGTGTTATTTAAAAAACGCGTAAACCAAACTCGCGTAAATCGAGTCACCTGTACCTGCTGGTCCTGCTGGTCAGGAAAAAATATATTTCACCCATTGCCACTGGGTGGTGAATGTACTATGTCATGAATACATTCATGAATACTTTTCATTGAATAATACCTTCTTGATGTAACTGGGTATATGGGTGAAACACAATGAGCCTGTATCAAGCTGGACTACAGGTAACTCGGGATTTAAGCGAGTATTGCGTCCTCGAAGAGGTCACGTAAATCAAAAACAATGTAAATCAAACAAGAGGTAGGTTTCTATCGAAAAATAAATATTCACTTCATTCAGTGGAGAGAGAGAGAGAGAGAGAGAGAGAGAGAGAGATCCATATCACCGAGGTATCCACTCAGGCACTCAGTCTCAGCCTCACTCGTGTGAGGAAGAAATGAAGGACACCATGAGCGACTGGCTAGTATTGGTACCGGTACCGAGCAGTCTGGTGCCGGTATCATACCGTAGAGCTGTTACCGTTAGTACCGGTACTGGTACCGGTACCTGCCCACCCCTATTGTTGAGTAGCGTGGCAGCGTGGGTACTGTATTGTTGTTCAAGTGGCGCGCGGGAAGAACTGAGCTCAGCTGTGTGGCCGCGGCGCCGTGTGAGTCCAGTTGCGTGAGACATATGGTGGCCACTCCATAAAATATCGCGTATAAGTGGAGAAAACATGCAAATTAAACATTTATTTGGGTTTTGGACCCCGCATTATTTAAAAAACGCATAAACCAAACTCGCGTAAATCAAGAGTTACCTGTACACAGTCACTGTCCACACTGGCAAGTGGCAACTGAGTCATACTCCAGACGCCACAATGCAGTCTGCGAACCAGCACTATACATTACATGTCCACTCAGAAGGCTAGAGTTGTAAGGAACAACGGATGTTTTTTCTGATAATTGATTTTCGAGTATTCATCAGATTATTCGCAGAATATGAATACTTTTTCCTTGCATTTGAATATGAATGAGAATACATTAGTTTCTATCAATAGTTTTTTAACCCTCTCACACACCGCAAGTTTCCAATAAGTTTCTGTTCCACTCACCATGCATTTCTCAGGCCCGACTGGCCTTTTTTTGCCGCTGCGATACTCTACATTCCCGGACGTATTTTACCCTCACAGATATATCATACCTCAATAAATTTGGTCTCAATGGCTTCATAAAGATTTGTACTAGAACATGCGCAAATAAAAATAGACGAAAATATATATATAAACAATACAAACTTGTTTCAAGTCTACGTATTGAGTATTGTAGACAATAAATCCACGGTACCAACTCTTCCCTACTCGCTAGCTCAAAATTTTGTGGGCCAACTTTTTAGCCGAATATATATTTCGAAGCAGAATTTAGTGACGATTCTTATGGTATCCTCAAAATCCTCAAACGCCTATTAGTTCCCGAGTTACACCGAGAAAACTGTATTTTTTTCCTCTCCCATCAGAGTAGGCTAACAAATAAGAATCGCTCAAAGCTCCTCATCTACGCTCCTTAGAAAGGTTGCCATATGTTACCATAAAGAAACTTGTCCCAACAAATGACGCTTCCAAATTTGACGCACTTTCACCGAAAACAATTTTTAATAAATTTTTTTAACTTTTATGACACGTTTCACGTCATCGTGCGCCAGGACCTTTTACCCTCTGATGACGCGAAACACGTCATCGTGCACGAGAGGGTTAATACGAATACAGGTAACTCTCGATTTACGCGAGTTTGGTTTATGCGTTTTTTAAATAACGCGGGGACCAAAATCCAAATAAATGTTTAATTTACACGTTTTTTCACTTATACATGATATTTTATGGAGTGGCCACCAGATGTCTCATGCAACTGGACTCACACGGCGCCGCGGCCACACAGCTGAGCTCAGTTCTTCCCGTGCGCCACTTGAACAACAATACAGTACCCACGCTGCCACGCTACTCAACAATAGGGGTGGGCAGGTACTGGTACCAGTACCGGTACTAACGGTACCAGCTATACGGTACGGTACTGGTACCAGACTGCTCGGTACTGGTACCAATACTAGCCAGTCGCTCATGGTGTCCCTCATTTCTTCCTCACACTCTCTCTCTCTCTCTCTCTCTCTCTCTCTCTCTCTCTCTCTCTCTCTCTCTCTCTCTCTCTCCACTGAATGAAGTGAATATTTATTTTTCAATAGAAACCTACCTCTTGTTTGATTTACATTGTTTTTGATTTACGCGACTCCTTCAAGGACACAATACTCGCATAAATCGAGTTACCTGTACATTCAAATAAGGTATTCAAATGTATTCAAATATGAATACCAAATAGGAATACTCCATCCCTGAATGGCTCTCTATGTGAACACAAGATCAAGTGTGAAGACTGGAGCATGAACCTCGGATGGCTTTGAGATAAGGGTGGGGGTCTACCAGGGGTTGGCCCTGAGCCCCCATTGTTTGCAGTGGTGATGGAGGAGAAAACATGGGGAGAGAGAGGAGGCTTGTGGGAACTGTTGTATGCAGATGGCCTGGTGAAAAATGCAGAAAGTGAGGAGGATGCATCTGACAGGTTTAGAAGATAGAAGACCGGGATGGAGAAGAGAGGATTGAACACTGATATGAGAAAAAGCTAAGGTGACAGTGACAGGGCAGGCCCCTGGAGTGAGGCTGGAGACAGGAGGGCACCCATGCAGTTGTTGTGGAAGAGGGGTGTGCACTAGCTCCGTCCTGTGCATGGGGTGTGGGAAGTGGTGCCACAAGGGATGTTCAGGGCTGAGGATTGTGAATCAAGCAGGGGTGAATTACAGGTGCCCAACATGTGAGTGAGGGGACAGGGAACAGAGGAGGGAGGAGGAGACAGTGGAGGTAGACGGAGGTTGTCTTCAAGTGGTGGCCCAGTTCTGCCATCAGGGAGAGATGTTATCAGGTGAGGCTGGAGGAGAGACAGCAGTGAGAACAAGGATAGCAGCTGCTTGGAGAAAATGGAGAGAGTTAACAAGCTTGCTGGTCAACACTTGCCTGCACCATAATGGACTAGAGCCAACCACCAGGCCCCATCAAGGAAGCCTACTGGTGCCATGGACAAAAATGTAAAAAAAATAAAAAATAAATAAAAATCTACTGTACATGTGTTAGGCCAGTGCTGCTATACGGAGAAAAAACATGGCCAACAAAGAAGGAGTTGGAGAGGATGATAAGGAGCAGTGACTGCTGAATGCTGAGATACATGGGGAATGTGAGAGGGGAAGACAGGGTATTGAGCAAGGAAGTGATGTGTGGTGTGGAGGACATGGTGAGTGTGCTGAGGAGGCACAGGTTGAGATGGTATGGGCACGTCAAGAGGAGGGAGGAGGGCCATGTACTCTGTCGACTTCCTGGTGAGACCCACGACTGTTATGCATTATGGTGCCAAGGTATGTGAAGCTTTTGGTGACCTTGACATCTTCACCACATGCATGAACAGACTGAACTGTCATCCAGCAAGCCTTCAGAAGACTGAACCTTGGTTTTGGCCCAGGAGACTTTCAGTCCTAGAGGCTTCACAACCTCATACAGCAACACCATGACCTCCAGTGATTCCACGAGAACTTCAGCATCATCAGCAATAACTAGGTCAATGACTTTGATGCTACCAGCAGATGCTCCATGATTAATTTGATCAACAACTTTGCTTAACCCTTTCATTGCGCTTGGTGAGGGAGGCGACGATCCCCCCAGGCGCACTCTGGCAGCCCAACGGGGGGGGTCTCTTTTAACCTCTGTATCTCAAAAACTATTCATCACAGCTAAAGACAAAAACACTATTGGAAAGAGGAGGCCCAGATCTATAAGATTCAGTTATGTATGCCTCTCCTGCAACCGTACAGGCACTTTCAGGGGTGTTGCCTGTTTTTTTTTCTTTTACAACAAGGGAGACAGCTCAAGGGCACAAAAAAAGGAAACAATAAAAAAAGCCAGCTACTCACTGCTCCTAAAAAAGAATCAAAAGAGGTGGTCGAAAGAGAGGTCAATTTCGGAAGGAGAGGTGTCCTGATACCCTGCTCTTGAAAGAGTTCAAGTTGTAGGCAGGAGGAAATACAGATGAAGGAAGATTGTTCCAGAGTTTACCAGCGTGAGGGATGAAAGAGTGAAGATGCTGGTTAACTCTTACATAAGGGGTTTGGACAGTATAGGGATGAGCATGAGTAGAAAGTCGTGTGCAGCGGGGCTGCGGGAGGGGGGGAGGCGTGCAGTTAGCAAGTTCAATAGATCAGTCAGCGTGAAAATAGCAATAGAAGATAGAAAAGAGAGGCAACATCGCGATGGAATTTAAGAGGTAGAAGACTATCAGTAGGAAGAGGAGAGCTGATGAGACGAAGAGCCTTAGACTCCACTCTGTCCAGAAGAGCTGCATGTAAGATGCATACTCCATACGAGGGCAGACAAGGCCCCTGTATATGGATAGCAACTGTGTGAGGATGAAGAACTGACGGAGATGATACAGAACGTCCAACCTCGAGGAAGCTGATTTAGTGAGAGAGGAGATGTGAAGTTTCCAGTTGAGATTTTGAGTTAAGGATAGACCGAGGATATTTAGTTTTGAAGAAGGTGACAGGTGAGGGTTGTCAAAGAATAAGGGATAGGTGTTTGGAAGATTGTGTCGAGTTGATAGGTGGAGAAGTTGAGTTTTTGAGGCACTGAAGGACACAACGTTCCTTCGACCCCAATTGGAAATTATAGCAAGGTCTGAGGTTAAGCGTTCTGCAGCCTCCAGTCTGGAGTCGTGTACTTCCTGTTGGGACGGCCTTCTATTGAAAGAAGTTGAATAATGCAGAGTGGAGTCGTCAGCGTATGAGTGGACAGGACAGTTTGTTATGGAAAGAAGATCATTGATGAATAACAGGATAGGACAGAGCCCTGTAGGACACCACTGTTGATAGGTTTAGGGGAAGAACAGTGACCGTCTACCACCACAGACATAGAACAGCTGGAAAGGAAACTGGAGATAAGGGAACAGAGAGAGGGATAGAATCCGAAAGAGGGAAGTTTATAAAGCAAAGACTTGTGCCAGAATCTATCGAAGGCTTTCGATATGTCTAGCGCAACACTTATGTCTGTGCGTGCACAACAGCCAGCCATATTGGGGCAACTGAGTAGGTCTTGATGGAGTGCTGGCAGGGTAGTATTGTCAAGTGCAAAATTTACAACTATTTGGTAAAAAAATCAGTCAGGTGATAGGTGAAGCTATGCAAAAATGCCGCTATATTGAACAACAACATATGCCAGTTACTTGTCCGTAGATTTTCCGCGCTAGGCTGATATGATTTTCCACCAAATTTAGTGGAAAACCCACTGAATTGGCAATGCTGTGGGGTGAAAAGAGACTCGTAAAACATTGTTGGAATGCTAATACGCAGGAAATTTAAGTGAAATTGGAGATCACAGCAAGAGTCACAAATGATGCTACCACTCGCAGCGAGCGTTCAGCAATTTAACCCGTAAACTGCGGCAGACATCTCAAGATGCTATGAGTTAGACTACGCCAGACATCTCAAGATGCTATGAGTTAGACTACGCCAGACATCTCAAGATGCTATGAGTTAGACTACGCCAGACATCTCAAGATGCTATGAGTTAGACTGCGCCAGACATCTCAAGATGCTATGAGTTAGACTGCGCCAGACATCTCAAGATGCTATGAGTTAGACTGCGCCAGACATCTCAAGATGCTATGAGTTAGACTGCGCCAGACATCTTAGGATGACACATGTTCCAAGGTGAATATTTATATTTCCCGCGATACCAAAGTATATTCCAATGAACCTCGTGGGGCAACATCATCCCTCTTTTGCACCATGTAGTCACCATCGTCATATTAGTTGCTCTTTAGCAGCCATGGAGAGTAGAATTATGTCATCTACTGATGCCAACCAGTCTCATATAGCTCCTGTGGTCGTGACCGAGGGGGAGGCATGGGAGGGGGTGAAAAGAAACTGTTGGTAAAGAGAAAGATTGCAGTAGACAAATTTGAAAGAGACAGTGATTCAGATTGCATTCAACCATCAGATTCAGCTGGTCTGAGGAAGCGTGGTAAGCGTGAGCATGCTTCTGGCGCTCAAGGTCACAGACACGCTGCCTCTCCAACAGTGCGGAAAGTTACTAGCTAGCCTAGTCACTCACTGACACCATCATCACTGTCCGATGATTCAGAGTGGCAGAAAGATGAGGAAAACGACAGTGGGGGTATAAGAGAAGACTCAGCTAATGAACTGAGTGAGGGAGGGGTGTCAGCTGGTGTGGGAGAGGAGGGGGAGGCAGAGGGAGAACAGGAGCCTCAGAGACGCGAGACAACGCGTACTCCATTCGTCTGGTCTGATGGATCAGATTTTGTGCCAGACATTCATAACTTTGACAAGAATATTGCTGGTGTGACTAATGACTGGCCTCTTGACAATGATGCGCAAGAGGTTGATTATCGAAATTGACAAAGTGATGTTTCCTGTGATATATTTTGTTTGTTGTAACTGGAATGAATAATTAGCGGCAAGAGAATGTTCAGACGTGACTGTGCCGTGTGTCATCTTCCCTCTGCCACCGTCCTATCTACCCCGTCACTACCAGCGCTCCCAAGGTCGCCTCATATCCGCAACCTTTATCCCGCCATCATTGCCACATTACGTGAATTATTATTATTTTTTTTGCACTATTTGGTGCTCAACACGTCTCTCGAGTGTTGTAATACTAAAAATTGTTTTCAACCAGGTTATTGTTTTGCCATTTATTGCGCACCCAGGAGCTATTCCCGAATCTTAATTGAGCAGTTTATGGGTTAAGGGTTAATTCCCACTCCATGCAAGTGTTAAAAAGTGACAGAGCAAGGATGCACCCCTGCCTCACTCCAGAATTAACAGGGAAGAAGTTGGAAATCTCAGTCCTTGCAGGAATTCCATGGACCCACAGAATAGCCCAGAGTGCCTCACGATGCACTGAGTCAAAAGCTTTCTTGAGATCAACACAGACTGCTAGGACCCCCTACCCTGATACCCCTGATGTGTAATAGGATCTGGTCAATTGTTGACTTGATGGGCGTGAACCCAGATTGCTCAGGTCCTTGAAACTTTAGCAGGTGAGACTGAATTTGCATCAGCAGCAGATGAGTGAACACCTTCCCCGGCACACTGAGCAATGTAATACCACGGTAATTTTTGCAGTTATATTTGTCCCCTTTCCCTTTTCAGATAGGGACAACCAATCCCCTATTCCAGTCAAGAGAAATGATACCAGACAGCCATACAGCAGATGGCACTGGATGCAGCCAAGGATCAGGGCTTCACCTGTGGCTTTCAACATCTCTGCACTGATATTACAGACCCCAGCTACCTTTCCACCCTTCAACTTCCTCACAGCCTCTCCCATCTCCACAGGAGGGTAGAGTTTCATCCATTAGTGAATCAGCAGCCACTATCTACAACCCAGCCAAAGGGAGCTGTTCACTTGGGGGCATCACCGTGTACAACTGCCCAAGCTACTCGACCCAACGAGCCCAGTACCCATCCACATCTGATACTATCTGCCCAACAGTCGCTTCAAAAGTACTCATCAGTAATGTGGATTTGGAGCAGAGCTTCTTCAGAACTCAAAAGGCAGGTCTAAGGTCATTTGCACATAGACAACCCTTGACATCTTCAATGAGATTTCTGACATACCTCTCCTTATCCCTCTGTAAATGTAAACTTAGAAAAAAAAAAAAAAAAAAAAAAAAAAATCTACCAATTCTGACATATTCTTTGAAGACATGGACATGGTACTGAACACAGTGTTGAGATAGGATGGGAAAGTAAATGAAAGTCTTGGTATGGGTTTGATGGCAAGGGAAGTGTATTGTGGATGGTTGAAAGGGTGAATTGTAGTACAAGGAGATGGTATTGACATGTGATAAGAGAGAATGAGGATGACTTTTTGACTGTATGAAAGCAAGCTTGAGGGAAGTGTCATAAGGGGGACACCACCAGTGAAATGTATTGGCAGAATGGATGAGTAGTGTAGTGAGTTGGCAGTAAAAAAGGATTGAATGTCAAGTTTATAAATGCAGAGCTTTTCTTTGTCACCTATCTCTACATTAGAGTCAGCAAATCACAGAAAAGAATAAATCAAGAGGTAATGTTTCAAGTTTTTTTTTTTTGTCATTGGTTTTGACAAAGGAATTAAACTGATGGCAAAAACTGTATGGTATTTTAACCCGGTACCAGCGACGGGACAAATTTGTGGCTTTACCATGTACCAGCAACGGGCCAAATTTTTGCCATGATATAAACCCCAAAAAATAGATGATGCATAAAATGATCACAAATGCATTGATATATATTATGAAATGGTTTATGTGAGTGATGATTTTTTCTCATTATTCTCACTTAGAGGGGCCTTTAGGAAACATGATCCCCACAGCTACTGGGTGAACCTCCTGCATCTGACTCATATCCACATAAGAATACCACGCCAATACTCTGTAATCTATTTAAATGTTTACCAAAAGGTTATTTTCACTACAACTAATGAAATAGACATGACTGATAAATAAGAGAATACAAATGCAGATATCAGTACTCCATGAGAAACAGATATTTACCTTTATGATGTGTATCTTCCCGCAACTTCATGGCATCAGCAAATTCAGATGGAGAAACCTTAAGTCGTAAGTCTAAACGTTGTTGCAGATTCTCTAAAGAGGCAACAAGCTGCGTCAGTGAAGAATCTGGACCAACATCCTGAGATATGCGTAGGGAAAACATGGTTGCTGCAAGTCCAGACCCGTAAGAAAATAGCACCACTCGTCTCCCTGCCAGACTCTCAAGAGAGTTGCTGAAAAGAAAAATCACTTGTCACTGGGTCTGTGTAGAATGTGCAGTTTTGCAGGGCCCTGTACTGGGTCCTAAACTGAATATTATTTATACAGTAGGACAATGATTTAAAACCAGATAGGTTCCAAAGATACGTCTCTCAAATTGAGTCAAATTGAGGAAGCCTTGCAAGTCAAAACAGTGAAGATGAAGAAAGGTAGCTAATTTGAAATGGAGGAGCAAAATGTCAAATAATGAATGGGCTACTAACAAGGGTTGCCTGAATCTGCAAGGTTTATTCAGTCTCTGTATGGCTGAAAAAATGGAAAGTGTTTGGAGTGGAGGCAGGCAAGCACAGTGGAGCCTCTATTTAAAACATTTCTATTTAAGAATTTCTATACAGCAGGAGACCTGAATTTGGGACACATTATCATAAGGGACAATTGTTTCATGATTATCTTTTACTCAACACAAAGCATGCTAAAAGCATAATCAAAGAATATATCCCACCCTACAATGAGGAGTCATTAAAGAAACAATTGAAGAACAAGCTCTGTAAATGTAATACACAATATAACTCTTTGGTCAGCATTCTTAAATTACGTTGACATTAACCCCTTCACTCTGGCCGGGTCAAAACAGCGCCCCGCTCAGCATCCAGGCTGGCCACGCGCGCCAAATTTAAAATGTCACTACAGAATATAACAAGTTTTAAGCCATAAACTCGACATTATCATCATGTACTATATATAAAAATATGCAAAATTAAATGGTGCACATAAAGAAACATAAATTAATTGATAATTTTGGGATGTATGCATAAACATACAGAGAAATTTGCGTTATGTGTAGATGACGTGTGTCTGCTGAATTGTATTTCCTTATGAGTTGTGATAAAGAAATATATTTGTGGAGGGAAGTGAAGGAGAGGGAAGGGAAGGACACAGACGTAAGATCATGGAAAATATCCCACTGATTCACCGGCAATATGCACAGATCTCACAGAGTAAAAGGCTGAAAGGCAATCCTCCTGGAACTCTGTGTGTGTGTGTGTGTGTGTGTGTGTGTGTGTGTGTGTGTGTGAGAGAGAGAGAGAGAGAGAGAGAGAGAGAGAGAGAGAGAGAGAGAGAGAGAGAGAGAGAGAGAGAGAGAGAGAGAGGGGGGGGGGGGGGGGGGAGGGTCAAAAGCTTGACACCTCAATGATACAAAGGGAGAGGGAGAGAGAAAGAGAGAGAGCAGCACATTTCCTCTCTCTCTCTCTCTCTTACACACACACACACACACACACACACACACACCAGTGGTGGGCACCGATCACTTTTTTGCTGTTCCGATCCCCGATCATTCGATCACTTTGGGCAACTGATCCGATTCCGGTCATCCGATCACGATCAAGTACAGTCACCCCCCGCCGTTCGCGGTCTCACCCATCGCGGTTTCGCGTATTCGCGGTCAACTAATTGTGACCCACCCCCGCTTATACGCGGCCCCAGTTTCGCGTATACGCAGATGCATTGACGCTAAATAGGAAGGCAGAGAGGAGGGAGGCAGAGGGGAAGGGAGAGAGGAGGGAAGGCAGAGGAGGAGGGAGGGAGGCAGAGAGGAGGGGGAAGGGAGAGGAGGAGGCGGGCAATGGACGTTAAGGCGGTGTCACACTAGCACTTTTTCCGTCGATTAATGCCATTTCCGTCGATTTTTCATTGTTCCGCATGAACTTATCGCATGAATTTGTCAGACGATCAGGATCGTTTCCGCCTGCAAATTTCCGCCTTTGTTTACATTTCCAAGACCAAGACCGAGACTTTCCGTGGCTTCAACCTGTCTCAAACGCTCTCCTGCAGTGACAGCCTTCCTCATCCTGGTGTCACTTCTGGCAATGAGAGGTCACTAACTCCAGAAGTCTGTGGTACTGGCTCTTGTCCAACCTGATCCAATTCTTCAGAGTCTCATGATCCTCTAAACTCAGCTCTTTTAACAGCCTGTGGTACACAGTTTCTCTTTCGACGAGCCAACCATGAGCATCCATGCACGCTTTTTGGCTTGTTTAGCCTGTCTAAGTCTCACAATACACAGTATTAGGTTCAGAGCAGCGTATCTTTGCCGCAGCGTGGACTCCATGTTTGTTTACATTCCATGGTCTGTGCGATGGAAAGTTTCAGGCGAAACACCGTGTGTGACAGGCGCAGCCAAGATATCGATTTTCAGAAAACGACGGAAAAAGTTGACGGAAAAAGTGCTAGTGTGACACCGCCTTTAGGTTGCTCCTGAGGACGCATGGTTAGACTGTGACGTCATGCTTTCCTATTGGCCAGCAGCTCACTCAGGGACGACTGCTATTGGTCGAGATTTTCTCATAGCAACATTATCCTAAAAAAAAAAAAAAATGCCGCCACACTGCAGTGTTGCCAGATTGGGCTACTTATACAAATTGGGCTACTTTTGGGAACGAAAAACACGCTTTTATATGACGTGTCAGAGGTGACTTCCCAAATGCATATTTTCCCATAGGGTTATAGTCCCAAGTCCGGCAACGAAATACCCGCGAACGGCGGGGGATGACTGTACTGCTGTTCTGATCACTTCATTCCAATCATCCGATCATTAAAACTTTTAATATATTATAATTTTTTTAAAATAATACTTACAATACAAGAAACACCTATTTTAGGCATTCTTTAAGTAATAATTTCAAATAAGTAACAACTTAATTATTTGCTTATAAATATCTTTATTTTTCCTCTTTCTTTTGGATATAGGACATGGTAAAGAAAAAAAGTTATTTTAACTTTTTGTTTTAGGCATTTATTTATGTCTACCCTTTTTATTCAGTTTATGAAAATATGAAAAAGGTTATGTTTGAAGTTATTTAGATTTTTGACAAATATTTGTCAACTTTTTAATATTTTGTCATCAATATTTAGGAAATATTTTTTACTATTGTATAAAAACAAACGATAATGATCATTCATCTCCTACCCTTCCTGATGAGATAGCTTTTTGAATAAAAGAAATTGGTCCATAAATAAGGGAGTTACAAGAAGAACATAAGCAATAAGGTTTTGATTGTAAGTGAGCCGGGTAGGACACGTAGCTATGGGTTTAAGTTGGATAAGTTCAGGTTCAACAAAGACATAGGCAAGAACTGATTTACCAACATAGTGGTGGATGAGTGCAATAGACTTAGCAGTCATGTGGTGAGCGCCAACACGATAGATACATTCAAGAAGAAGTTAGATAAGTTCCTGGATGGGAGGGGTATGGGGCGTTAGTTTGGTGCCGCGGTCTGGGCGGTATGTTGCACTGTCCCGCGAGACCTCCTTCCTCCTCCTCCTCTTGTTGCGGGGGCGAGTCCGACAGGTTGGGGGGTTCGAAGAGAGGCAAAGCCTCCCCCTATTATCTACAGACCGCCAAGGCAGACTCTTGATATTGACCACACATTAAGTGAATTATTATTAGAAACAAGTAGCAGTTGCGAGGCAGTAATTGTTGGGGACTTTAACTTGCCAGTGAAAAGATGGGGTGAACCGTTGAACTGTCATACAGGGCTCGACCTGTACACAAATTTACTAGAAAGTGATTTACATCAACACGTTCAAGAACCGACTCGGGAAAATAATATACTTGACCTTATCTTTTCAACAACAGCTGATCTAGTTAACGAAGTAAATGTTGGTCCAATTTTTAGTTCTAGTGATCACTGAACAATCACATTCAGCATCAATATGAAAGAAAGTAAAGTAACTCCTAGTAAAGAAAAGGTGCCTGATTATCAGAGAGCGAATTTTGTAAGACTCCGATCAATTCTAAATAATTCTGACTGGACTGAAATCTCGGCGGAAACAGATATTGATAAATCTTGGGGGGCCTTCACCACAATATTGAACAATGCCATAAGCATATGTGTACCCTATCGTAACAGACGTTCAGCTTTTAAGAAGAAACCCAAATGGTGGAATAACGAAATTCAAAATAGCCTCTCTTAAAAAACGCGTATACAGTAGATACATATCAACTCAGAGTGAGGCTGACAAACTAGAGTTGGTCAGAATTTGCTGCGAAACCAAGAAATTAATAAAACGAAGAAAGAAAAATCTTGAAGAGTTTATAGCAGAAACGAGTAAATCTAATCTAATCTGGTATCGGACTGCTTGCTAATGATAATGGTAACCACACGAACGATGAAAATGAAATGGCTACAATCCTAAATAACTTTTTCGCATCCGTATTTACCGACAAAGATTGTTTATCACCTCAACCGCCGGAGGTTAGAAGGACCGAAAAGTTGTTAAGTGGCGTGCTCATCGTAGAAAGTGACATTTTACGCACAATTTAAAAGATTAAAGTAAGCAAAGCTCCTGGTCCAGACAAAATTACCCCTAGGGTCTTAAAAGAAATCAAACATCAAATTTGTAAACCGCTCTCTATCATATTCAATAAATCTTTAGCAGCTGGAAAAGTTCCATCGGATTGGAAACTTGCAAATGTCACACCAATTTTCAAAAAGGGGGACAAGTCTCATCCAGGAAACTATCGACCAATTAGCCTGACATCGATCGTTTGTAAGTTAATGGAGACTATCATTCGCGACAATATGGTGAAATTCTTTGAAGAAAATAATGATAAATAATTCCCAACATGGCTTCCGTAGTAAACGTTCGTGTTTAACTAACTTACTTGATCTTTTTTTATTATACTTTTGAGGTGTTCGATGAAAGCAGATCAGTAGATATCATATATCTGGATTTTCAAAAGGCATTTGATAAGGTCCCCCACCAACGATTGCTCAGCAAATTATTGGCGCACGGTATCTCGGGTAATATTCACAATTGGCTTGTGGACTGGCTCTCTGAGCGGAAACAGAGAGTAGTTCTAAACAGTGTTACATCTAAATGGCTCGATGTCAGAAGCGGCGTACCTCAAGGATCAGTGCTTGGCCCCATGCTCTTCTTAATTTATGTTAATGATATCGATGATGGGCTCACTTGCAAAGTATCAAAATTTGCTGATAACACAAAAATTGCTAGTAAAGTAACTGCGACACTCGACGAAGAAGCTTTACATTCAGATCTAGATCGACTTGCATGTTGGGCCAATCAATGGCAAATGAAATTTAACGTTGACAAATGTAAAGTGTTGCACATCGGAAAAAATAACAATCGCGTTCGGTACGTAATGAATGGCCAACATCTTTCTGCAGTAAGTAAAGAAAAGGATCTTGGAATCAATATATCAAGCGATTTAAAGCCCGGTCAGTATTGTTCAGAGGTAGTTAAAACTGCAAACAAATTAGTTGGCTTCATCGGACGAGTCTTTAATAATAAATCGGAAAAAGTAATATTAAAACTGTATAATTCGTTAGTTCGACCCCGTCTAGAGTGCTGTGTACAGTTTTGGTCTCCCTATTACAGAAAAGACATAGAAAAGTTGGAACGGGTTCAATGAAGAGTAACAAAGATGATTCCTAGGTTGAGAAATTTATCATATGAACAAAGGCTTAAAGAAGTAAATTTATTCAGCCTATCAAAACGAAGAATGCGAGGCGATCTAATAGAAGTGTTTAAAATGTTTAAAGGATTCAGTTATATTAATGTGGAGGATTACTTTACAATTGATCGATCAAATAGAACAAGAAGAAATCACAATTTGAAGATAAGTGGTAAAAGATTCTCGTCGCACGAAGCCAAACACTTCTTCTTCAATCAAGTTGTTAATGTTTGGAACTCTCTACCCTGTGATGTCGTTGATAGTACAACAGTTACGGCCTTTAAGAATAGATTAGACAAGTGTTTTGAATCCCACCAGCAACTAAGATATTACTCATTGTCGTAATAACGTTAAGTTCTTTCGAATACTGGTGTCCTTGTCCGCTTTTATCGCCCGGTTAGTGGTAGCAGTAATGGTAGTTCTTTCCTCTTTCCTACATAAATTCCATGCAGTTTTTCCATGTTGCATGGTTCTTTTTCCTTTCCTGCCAGCTTTGGCTGGAGGAGCCTTCGCCTTTGCTGTCCTTCATCTTCTACCTTTGATTAGATAGTTAGTGTAGCTTGTCACAAACAGCCTCGTAAGGACCAGCAGGTCTGCTGTTGTTTGTTCTTCCTTTGTGTTCCTTTGAGTTAGGAAGGTGGGGGGGGTCTTGTTAGTTTCCCGAAATGGAACTGCCGCTGCCGCCATTAGAGGGTGGTAACACTGCAGCAGAAAATGCATAACTGGCAACTGAGGCAGGCGACTCGGTTACTGCTGGAGTGAGCGGAAAGTCCTCCACTGCAGCCCACACCACACTGTCATAGCGTGGTGTGTAACGTCCCGCCAAGCAAATAAAGCGACTTTGCGCCTGCCCATTTCGTTCACGATACCTTACCAGGATTAAATAAATTAACGATCAATAATTATCGTTTCATATTATAAATAAAGATGCTTACTGAAGTAACTATTTAGCAACATTATAAAAATAATTGTAAGAAGTGAGCCGTGAGGTTTTCAAAATGTCCATGGTCAGTTGTTGCCATGATAACGTTGCCCACATTTTTTTTTTTATGTGATCGGTGATCAGAAGTTAGTTTGTGAAGTTCTGATCTCCACAGTCCGATCACCTTTTACAAAGATGATCCAGTCTTTGCATTCCGATCGCCAATTGCTGTTCCAATCAGATCGGAAAATTGGACGATCGGACTGATGATCGGAAGTGCCCAGCTCTGACACACACACACACACACACACACACACACACACACACACACACATAGATGGGAGGGATCAGGATACAGAGAGAGGGAGATAAGCACTTTGGTCCCCATGCAGAATCAAGTTGTAACTTGTTGATGGCTCCTCTCTCTCTCTCTCTCTCTCTCTCTCTCTCTCTCTCTCTCTCTCTCTCTCACGCACACACACACACACACACACATACTGCAGGGAGGAGGTATAAGGAAGGAAGAAAGAGAACAGAGACAGCAGGATGAATGTGAGGGGGAGGCAGGGAGGGGGAGGCTGCAGCTCCCGCGTGACCCGTGGTGGAGACCAGGATCAAAGGACACTGGGTCTACCGGAGAGCGCGTCAAATTTTGAATCAACTGGCGCATGACGTCATCAGGCGGAGGGTTGGTGGGTTCAGCTGTGGTTTACGCCTCAGTAGTCAGCCAGAAGCTTTGCCCTGCGGTGGTGTATGGGTTGCTTGTTCTTGTCAAATCACAATGCCTTGCAGTTGTTCAGTATCTGGCTGCAAGTCTGTAAGGAGGCTATTTAATGCTCTAGAGAAAGCACCTTAGTCTGTGTGTTTAGGTCAGTGGTGTCCAAACTTTTTTTCACAGATGGCCACATGCGGAAAATATACGAAGGGTCGGGCCACTCAGTATATTTATGAATGGAGATAGATTTTAGAGTTTATAGGAACTACCACGTGTAGGTCAACTGGCCTCATGCAGATTCCTTATTTTCTTATGTATGTACTTTTTAAGGAATGTAAGTAATTAAGTAAATACAGTCGTCCCTCAGATAGAACGGGGGTTAGGGACCCAGGACCCCCGTACTATTAAAAAATCTGTATAAAATTAGTGCCCCCCCCTAGAAACACTCCCTGAGCACTCCTGGGAAATCCGGGTCCCGCCTGGCTCAGCTGATACCCGCAGGTCCAAGTTGTTAGTTATGAATTTTCTGCTGCAATTACAGTGCAGTGATACCACACTGGGGGGGTTGAGGTGGGCGAAGCCCCCCATAAGAGGTCAGGTTATTTAAAGTTCAGTTGGAGTAGTTTGAATATGCGTCCCCTAACTATATAATATGGAGGCACAATGTCGTATTTTGGAGGCACGGAGTTAATCTCCACAATTACCGTTTTGTATTTTATTTCAAGTATGATTTAGAGAGCAATAGAAACTGTGGTAGAGAGTAAGTGAGAGTGTGAGTGTATGACAAGGCTCGCTCGCTGACAATGTGGAAAGGAGCGCTCTCAGGATGGCTCTGCTGCCCAGCGTGGTAACACTACAGCAGAAAATGCATAACTGGTAACTTTGGCCGGCGAGTAGAAGCTGAGCCGGGCGTGACCCGGATTCACGTAGTATTTTATTATTACACAGCAAGATGTGAGCCGTTACAAAGGCAATCCCACGCTTACTACTGTGAGTCATAACAAAGGGACAGACAGTCATTATTCTTAGATTTAAGGTTTAGGCTCTCCCATTGTGGCCAAAAATGTATTTAGCATGTTTTGTATTTCTATACTGTGTCTAGAATATGCATATATAGATAGTCAAGTGAATTATAGTGTTTATAAGCAAGAAAGATTACCTAAAGATGTGTGTACGTAATTTCTTTGTGTGTTAAATTCACTACAGAAACCTATAGAAGATACTATATTTGTCAATCATAGACAAAGACAATGAAAGCCTGTTTAGATTCTATTTGCGTTACCGCTCGACGCAAATACTTTCGATTTTATTTGCGTTACCGTTCGACGTGAATACTTTCGTTTTCTATTTCATCTCTCCTCGCTCCACATGCTGACGTCATTTTCTGCGCGCCGGTTGACCCTGGTTTGATCCTGGTGGAGACAATGCACTCACTAGCCAGCCACTTGGCAATTTGAGGGAAGAGGGACTCCACACACATACAATCATCAATCACATCTATCATTTCTTTCTCATTATTTTTGTTATTTTCTGTTAGAAATGATTGTTACTGTCAATGGGTTACTGTCAATCATGGGTGTCAAAGAAGAGAAAATCTCAATGAGGGCACATAAAGAGATATGAAATCAGTAAAGTGAAAGAAATACTGACCAACTTAGATGAATACGGAAGGCTGACAGAGGTGACGAGACTAGAAAAATATGAGGAAAAGAAATATAGACCAATTGAGCTGAAGTTAGTCACAAATGGAAGCCGAGACAATTATAAGCAGGAGTGGGATCCTAAGTGGTATAAAACATTGTAAAGAAACATACAAAAGGTAAAATATGAGCATATAGGAAAGAGTTAAGATGAGAGAAATTGTGAACGAAGCGAAGCACAGAAATGAAGGAATAAGTCAGATTTATTTATTTTTATTTTTATTTTTTTAAATGACAGTGATGAAGTGCTGGATCAGGAAGAGGGAGGAGGAGAAAACGTAAAAAGCTACAATAACAGAGAAGAGAAGAAGGGAATGAAAAAGCTTAGGTTAACGTACATTAATATCAACGGACATAATATTTTATAAAAAAACTAAAATGAAAATACTACCTGAACAAAGCTAAACCATATGTAATGTGCACCACTGAAACGAAACTAACTAAAGGTACAGAAGTGGTGGGAAGAGGACTGCAATTATAGTTTATAAAGAAAAGACAGAATAGGAAAGAGTGTTGGAGGGGTGATGATATTGGTCAAAACAATTTATAAGTGATAAAAGTGAGAACAGGACCAGAAAATACAGAAATCCTATTGCAGTTGAAATGAGATGGAAAACTGACAGTAATGGTGACATATGTGCCCCCACACACAGCAAGCTGGACAAGTGAAATATATAACAACCTGTTAGAAGGTACAAGTAAAGCATTAGAGGATACTATTAGAAATAACAAAAATGTAATCTTAACAGAAGACTTCCACCGTAACAATGTCAAACGGGAAAAGTTTGAAGTGGAAGGTGAAGAAAATACATGGGGAGCTGAAGCATTAAAATTGGCCACAGAAAACCTCATGACACAGTGGGCAAGAGATGAAGAGGATGAACCAGCAAGATTGGACTTTATTTTCACTAAAGGAACAGACTTGTTAAGTGCAGCATGAGTGGCCACTGGGAAAAAGTGACCATGAAGTGCTACAAATAGAAATTGACGAAGAATGTGAAAAGATTGGTTCAGAAAATCATAAAGAGAAAAGAAAAAACTACAACAACGCTAGGTATAATGATTTGAGAGCCTTTTTTTGGAAGTATAAATTGGTGAGAAATAAAAGTTGAAAATATAGAACAAAAATATAACTATTTCCTTAAAATTTATAATGAAGGAGTAGTAGAGAGGGTACCCTACTATGTGATAAAGAAAAGAGGGAAAAAAGTGATTTAATGCAATATGTCTGGAAGCAAAGGAAAAAAAAGATAAAGCATGGAGAAACTTAAAAAATAGGTGTGCCACAATAAGGGAAAGCTATAGACAAGGTAGAAATGATTGCACCAAAGTGAGGAGAGAAACCAATTGAGGACATTATAAGTTGTTCAATCAAGGCTGTAGAAGTCTCAGTGCAATGGAATGGGGCACATGTGGTCCCATAATATAAGAGCAGAAATAAACAAGAGCCTCTGAACTACAGACCAGTTTCTCTAACAAGTGTAATGTACAAACTGTGTGAGAATGTAATTAAAAGACAGTGGGTGGACCATCTGGGAAGAGAAGAGATAATATATGAAAGTCAATTTGGGTTTAGAAAAGGTTAATCTTGTGTCACTAATCTAGTATGTTTTTATTCAAGAGTAATAGATATAGTGCAGGAGAGACGGATGGGCGGACTGCATATTTTTGGACCTAAAAAAGGCATTCGATAAAGTTCCACATAAAAGATTTATGTGGAAACTGGAACATAGAGGAGGATTAGGGAGAAAAAAGGCAGAATGGATGAAAAATAACCTGACAAACAGAGAAATAAGAACCATGTTAACCCTCTTGTGCACGATGATGTGTTTCGTGTCATCAGAGGGTAAAAGGTCCTGGCGCAAGATGACACAAAACGCGTCATAAAAGTTTTAAAAATTGTTTAAAAATTTAGTTTTCGGTGAAAGTGCGTCAAACTTGGAAGCGTCATTTATTGGGATAAATTTCTTAATGGTAACATATGGCAACCTTTCTAAGGAGCATAGATGAGGAGCTTTGAGCGATTTTTATGTGTTAGCCTACTCTGACGGGAGAGGAAAAAAATACAGTTTTCTCGGTGTAACTCGGGAACTAATGGGCATATGAGGAATTTGAGGATACCATAAGAATTCTCACTAGATTCTGCTTTGAAACATATATTCGGCTAAAAAAGTTGGCCCACAAAATTTTGAGCTAGCGAGTGGGGATACCATGCTTCGGATTTATTGTCTACAATACTCTATACGGAGACTTGAAACAAGTTTGTATTATTTATGTATATATTTTCCTCTATTTATATTTGCGCATGTTCTAGTACAAGTCTTTATGAAGCCATTGATACCAAATTTATTGGGGTATGATATATATGTGAGGGTAAAATACGTCCGGGAATGTAGAGTATCACAGCAGCAAAAATAGGCCGGTTGGGCCTGAGAAATGTATGAGTGGAACAGTAACTTACTGGAAACTTACAGTATGCAAGAGGGTTAAAAGATGAAAAATCAGATTGGAGAAAGGTCACAAGTGGAGTGCCGCAGGGATCAGTGTTAACACCAATAATGTTTTTAATAAACATAAATGATATGCCGGAAAAAGTAAAGAGTTACATTAGCATGTTTGCAGATGACGCCAAACTGCTCACAAAAATAAGAGATGATGATGATTGTAATAATTACAGGAAGATTTTATTGAGATACATGAATGGAGTAAAAAATGGGAAATGGATTTTAACAAAAAGAAATGTCACACAATGAAAATGGAAAAGTAAAAATAGACCGTGCGGAGTCTATAGGATGGGAGGGACAATCATCAACACAGTGAAGGAAGAAAAAGACTAAGGAATCATAATGCAAGATACACTGACACCTGAGAAGCACATAAATAACCAACTAACTAACTAACAAACTAACTAGCTAGCTAGCTCGCTTCACTCACTCTCTCTCTCTCTCTCTCTCTCTCTCTCTCTCTCTCTCTCTCTCTTGAGCAGATACTTTACTATTCATAAAACCTAAAAAAATAAAGATTAACCCTTAAAGGACGGCTGGCAGGAATTCCTGCTTGGACGGAGAAAAGCAGAAAGGCAGGGTTCGGGAATTCCCGTCATCCGATTTCCCGCCAAGATTTGTACTTCCCAACATCATATCTCCGCCGTGCTGCAACTCAGGAATTTCGAGGTTTCTTTTATCATGTAAGTGAATGATTGGCAGTGTAAAAGGATTATGAACTATTGTGTTTTGGTCTCAAATTGCCACACAGGGCATTGCTGAAGAACACCTATTTCGCCAAATTCTATCAATGCGGCACACACTCGCGAGCAGAAAATTGCCCTCTAACCTGTCCTTTAGGGGTTAATATGCAATTTGCAAATCCTAAAATTTATTTACTATTTTACATTTAGGTTAAAAAAACAACAACTCACCAAGAAATAAATGAAGCAAGGCCCCCAAAGACAGAGGGAGTGTACATATTGCCAACTTGTGTGGCAATAAGCAAAGATGGTTTGGTCTTCATAAGAAACAGGTCTTGGCTGTAAGTCATAAAGGCCTTCTCCACATCCCGGTCAAAGTATGTGTCTTCTAGCTTCTTTTCTCTGATAAGGATAGAGTATTGATGTTAGCTCCAGAATAACATGTTACAGGGCTCTAGAAAATAATATATACACAAAACCTTTGATTTTAGGGATGGTAAAGTTTGGGGCATACGCTATAGCTACACGTGGCTACGGTGCTCATCTCTGTCTCATTGGCTCTTGGGCCTGTGGAGGGTAGAGCCCATTATTCCAGGACACAGGGCCACTGTGACATCTGGGTTGCCACAGTTTACCTCCACAAGGTTTACCCAGGTACCCATTTTTCGACTAGCCCAATAGGAAGGATGAACAGCTGGGTGAGCTGCACACCAACTGCCTGAGTTGGGAATCGAACACGGGCCCATGGATTCATAGTAAGGCACGCTAACCACTAGACCAGGAGGAGGGATGACTGTTTTGGTTATGTATGGTTTAGCATAAAAAAAAGATAAATATGTTATTACCAAAATAAGTAAATAGATATATATTATATTAATTTTATTATTCATAATAAGAATAAATTAATATATTAAAAAATTAATGAGTGAAAACATCTAACTGTATAAAAACTGGATCACAACTACAAGCAGTTGCTCAGCTGATACATGTAAACAACGAGACGGTGGCAGCGGCAATGCATCCACCGTTCTCTTTTTCAACCTCCTGGTTGGGAAAATATTATATTACTATAGTCTGTTCACTTAAGCTAGATTCCTGGCGCCTAGGCAGGTTAGTAAGCTTGCAGCTGATTGGCTGCTCCGCTCTCCCGCTAACACTCATGTCGGACCACATCTTGCATGCTGGAGTGAGACATGTTTCTTTATTATATGCCATAGTTCACCTCATATATGAGCTAGCCAGTTTTGGTTGACACCATCAGACTCAGCAGTGACTGTAGAATCAAGATGTATTTTAAAAACTCGACAAAACAAAAAAGAAAATGGTATTACGATGAGTTGAACTGTGAAGATGTTAAAAAAATGTTTATAACATGTTTTAATTATGCTCACTATTTTAAACAGTTGTTCATTGACTGCAGAAATATATTATTACATGACGTAGGAAAATCTCTCATGAACACGATAGTGTGATCAGAATGCAGATGAAGCTGCACATATTGAAAACACAGAGTTATTTATAGCAACATGTCACTCACCCCAACCATCATGGCGCGCACGACACTCATTTTTTTAACATCATCATACAGGGTGTCTCGAGCGCCGTGATGGTTATATCAAGAGTGAAATGTTGCTAAAGCAACATCTCTAAACAAAATATGTACTTGACCCCAGTAATATATTGTATTAACATGCAAATGTAAGTCACTTCACAGCTGCTTATCGGCCCAAGACAACAATACACAAATAGGCCCGGTTATGCACACTTCAGCAGGAAAAAGCAGTTATGTATAAAATTATCAGTATCAAAAACTGAAGATATTAATAAATATTAAATATTAAATTGAGTATTTATTATTTGCACTAAGCATATATTAATATATAAACACAATGAAAAATAATATCAAACAGTAATGAAAAGTGGATCATAACTACAAGCAGTTGCTCTGCTGATGCATGTAAACAAAGAGGCGGTGGCAGCAGCAGTGTTTGACATTTTCTTTTTCAACTTTCCAGTTGGGAAAATATTATATATATACTACTATAAATCAAGCAATTACTGGATTCAAGTACATACTGTATGTACATGCAAATGTAAGGTCCCAGGACAGCTGCTTAACCATTAGAGGACGGGTGACATTCTGGAACGTCATGAGTGCGATGGACTCAAAGGCCAGGTGACGGTCTGGAACATCATTCAAATTTTAGACTGATTTTGAACTCAGCAGCAAGCTCTAATTGTCTAGGTCCATAATACACTAAATGGTAGAAGATTCCACCGAATGTCAGGTGACTATCTGGAAAAATGTGGTTTCCCTCGTCCCAATGTTTGCATGAAAGACCTGGCCTAAGCCAACAAAATATGGGAGATGGAACTTTATATCTGTTTAACATCATAGAATTAGCATGTATGCTTTTTCCGTCCAATTCTGAGTTCTACATACACCGTCTCACTACCTGAGGAAAACATAGTCTACACAATAAGGCTGTTTCCTGTCAGACACCACAATGTATAAACGTGGTTTGTCGCCTTCATCATGTCACTGAGGGCCAATAATGCTGAAAAGGAAAGCGACAAACTGGGTAGAAAAGAAAGTAAAGAAAGATTGATGGTAGGAGGGAAGATAGAGGCAAGATATGACTGAGGGAGGAAAATAGCCTATTACTTATGCAGTAACTTCAGACAATTTACCGTTTCACCCAACCAACGATTTTCTGACGTGGTTCATGTTTTTCTGGTGATAGATGTAGTGAATTGCAAGATTTTGTACCTGATTTCCGTCGCAAATGTCTACTTTTCGAGTTATGCCTCTTTTTAAGTTATGCCTATCACCTGCCCTAATCGATCTTGGGGACCTGTGGGAACACGGGGTTTTTGGGTGGGGGAGCATGAAATTGACTAATATGCATTTCAAATGAGGTCGAGAAATCAACAGAATCATATTAGAAAACCAGTGAAAAGGCATAGCCTACATTTGTTTTGAAAGGAGCGGCGGAGGCGGCCATTTTGAAGTAAGCAGTGTTGCCAACGATCCGCTATGGGTGAGCAGTGTTGCCAACGATCCGCTGCTGGAGCGAGCATATAAAGTGAGCAGTATTGCCAACGATCCGCTACATTTAGCAAAAATACCTGCAGCCACGGGGAGGTGAGCAGCATTGCCATTTCTTTTTTTTACAGCAAAGGAAACAGCTCAAAGGCAAAAAAAAAGGGAAACAATCATTTAAAAAATACCGCTAATCACTGCTCCTATAAAAAGGCGGCTGCAATATATATTTTGTCTACTGAAGGTAAGGGATTATATATTGTTTAAAGGGGGTGGGGTTCCAGGGCCTTGGTAAGGAGAGGGGTTGAGGGGGCGACCTCAGTTAGTTAGGTCGTCAAGTTCGGTTGGAATAATTTAAATATGCTCCCCCACCAGAACCCCCCGAATTCTCACGGGTCCCCCAAGATCGTTATGTTTTTTTTGGGGGGGGTCCAGGGGGGACGAAGCCCCCCTTGGTTAGGAGGGGGGTCAATCAGTTTGCTAGGTCGTAAAGTTCGGATGGAATAATTTAAATATGCTTTCACACCAGAACCCCCCGAATTCTTACGGGTCCCCCAAGATCGTTATGTTTGGGGAGGGGGGGGTCCAGGGGAGAATGAGGGGGAACACCTTGAAATCCTTGGTTGCCATACAAATTGTAGTACATAGCTATGAATGATACTATTTATTATATTTTATGCTGCTTTATGCATGTGTACTGTCGCGGACAGAAGTGAAGACACAGATTTCAGAACAATTCAGTCAGCTGGCGAAAACTGGCAACTAATATGTAGGTACCGTTAGTTTGAGTACTGGTAATACCAGTCACGAGAACTCCAGTACCAGTAGTACCGGTACCATATATGCTGTCAGTATGTATAATAGATAGGGAAAGTTGGCGCCAGAACTTTGCTAATATCTGCTGTTAGTGTTATTAGATAATGAGTCTTTTCATAATACCTATATACTGATTTTTTATGTAAAAAGTAAGTACTCAGAGAGAAAGGGCCAGCACACTCCGGTACTGGTACCAGTACTAACGGTACCAACGGTGGTGTCGCACGCAGCATGGGTCATGCTTTATTATTTTTTTTATTTCATATACAGGTAACTCTCGATTTACGCGAGTTTGGTTTACGCGTTTTTGAAATAACGCGGGGTCCAAAATCCAAATAAATTTTTAATTTAGGCTTTTTTTTTTCACTTATACGCGATATTTTATGGAGTGGCCACCAGATGTCTCACGCAACTGGATTCACACGGCCACACAGCTGAGCTCAGTTCTTCCCGCGCGCCACTTGAACAACAATACAGTACCCACGCTGCCACGCTACTCGACAATAGGGGTGGGCAGGTACCGGTACCAGTACCGGTACTAACGGTACCAGCAATACGGTACGGTACTGGTACCAGACTGCTCGGTACCGGTACCAATACTAGCCAGCCCCTCATGGTGTCCCTCATTTCTTCCTCACACGAGAGAGGCTGAGAATGAGTGCCCGAGTGGATATCTCGGTTCTGGGACACGAAGCGTGACAGTGGCTGCTGTGGCGCCACACGGGCAGCGAGCTATGCCCCGTCCCCAGCAGGAGGCAGCAGGTGAGGCGGGCAGTCTCCGAGGGGGGCCAGGGGGGGCAGGACGACGTTAGAGAGCATGAGAGACAGGGACCATGTGCATGGGAAGTGGTGGCGGGGGGCTGTGTTGTGAGGCAGGCCACCCAGGCCACGCGCATCATGGCGGCTTGGCGCAATTTTCAAAATTCAGTCGTTGTGGCAGCTCACGCTAATTGAGGCTTTCGCGCTAATTAATCTTTTTCTTGGTAGATGGTGGCTCGCGCTAATTGCGGTTCGCGCTAATTGATCTCGCGCTAAGAGGGGCTCTACTATATATATATATATATATGTATATATATATATATATATATATATATATATATATATATATATATATATATATATATATATATATATATATATATATATATACACTCAACCCTCGATTTGCGGACCTCCATTTGCGGATTTCGGATTTGCGGACAAGAGTCTGTGGGGTAAAAAAAAAAAAAAACAGTCCGGGACAAGTCGATTTCAAACTACCGCGCCAGACAAAGTTCGCAAATCGGGCACTAGATGGCAGCGCGGGCGGACATACACGTCTAGTACTGGACTGTACACAAGTCTGCCGCGTCACACGAGTGTTGTGCTAACGTGCTTGTCGTGGATACACCTCTTCTTCACAACGATGCCACCCAAAAACAGTACAGTACCTGTATATAGTATATGTATGTTGTATATGTGCATGTTGTAGAAGGTAATATATTATATTACAGGACAGTATAGGACAGCTATGCGAGGTGTAGTCCGGGGGTGGGTTGTGTTTCCCGGACATATATAGGGTAAAGTCCGGCAAGGGGGTAGACCCCCGGACATTTTCCATTCCCGGACAAGCCTTCCCCCCTTTTAGTCCGGCAAATCGAGGGTTGAGTGTATATATTTATTTATATATATATATATATATATATATATATATATATATATATATATATATATATATATATATATATATATATATATATATATACAGGTAACTCGATTTACGTGAGTTTGGTTTACTCGTTTTTTAAATAACGCGGGGTCCAAAATCCAAAGAAATGTTTAATTTACACTTTTTTTCACTTGTACGCGATATTTTATGGAGTGGCCACCAGATGTCTCACGCAACTGGCCTCACACGGCGCCTCGGCCACACAGCTGAGCTCACTTCTTTCCGCGCGTCACTTGAACAACAATACAGTACCCATGCTGCCACGTTACTCAGCAATAGGGGTGGACAGGTACCGGTACTAACGGTACCAGCTATACGGTACGGTACCAATACCAAATTACCAATACTAGCCAGTCGCTCATGGTGTCCCTCATTTCTTCCTCACACGAGTGAGGCTGAGACTGAGTGGATATCTCGGTGATATGGATATTCTCTCTCTCTCTCTCTCTCTCTCTCTCTCTCTCGCCGCTACTTGAACAACAATACAGTACCCACGCTGCCACGCTACTCAACAATAGGGGTGGGCAGGTACCGGTACCAGTACTGGTACTAACAGTACCAGCTATACAGTACGGTACCGGTACCAGACTGCTCGGTAACGGTACCAATACTAGCCAGTCGCTCATGGTGTCCCACATTTCTTCCTCACACGAGTGAGGCTGAGACGGAGTGCCTGAGTGGATATCTCGGCGATATGGATATTCTCTCTCTCTCTCTCTCTCTCTCTCTCTCTCTCTCTCTCTCTCTCTCTCTCTCTCTCTCTCTCTCTCTCTCTCTCTCTCTCTCTCTCTCTCTCTCTCTCTCTCTCTCTCTCTCTCCACTGAATGAAGTGAATATTTATTTTTCGATACAAACCTATCTCTTGTTTGATTTACATTGTTTTTGATTTACGCGACTCCTTCAAGGACATAATACTCGCGTAAATCGAGTTACCTGTATATATATATATATATATATATATATATATATATATATATATATATATATATATATATATATATATATATATATATATATATATATATATATATATATATATATATATATATATATATATATATATATATATATATATATATATATATATATATATATATATATATATATATATATATATATTAAAATATAAGGCTAATAACTTCTATAAGATGATGTGTGTAGCCTATCATCCCAAGGAGTTCTCCCTACACTGAACGATAAAGTTTCATAAATCTTCGTCCATTGTTCTTCCACACTCAAATAGTATCATTTTATCATACAAGTTAAAATCATGTACAAGTATTAACGTTGATTATTGATTTTATGTTACGGTTTGATTAAAAGAGTTGCACATTATAGTAATACAAATAGCGGAAAGATCAGCCATTGGTAGTTGCCAGAAACCAAAGTCAAATTAATGACATGATAATTGTTTTAGCATTAAATGGATATTTTCATCCCCAACAAAGTACTGTTATCTTCTTTTATTTATAAGCAAGTGTTTTTATCAGGTATTTTACAAATTTATAGCTTGTGAATCAAATTAAAAAGGAAAACTCTTTAGTGCCTGTGAACGAAAGTTACTGAAATCTGTGTCTTCACTTCTGTCTGCGACTGTACATCGTATTTTCCTTAAGAATGGCCATTGTCCACATGCAGACTGTGAATGTTTGGAGTGGCACCGTGAAAATTCCATTGTGCAACTGGGGGAAAGTCCACAAATGTGCGGATCCACAAGTAGTGAACAAGTGAATACAGGGGGACGGGTGAACATCAAACACTTACAAAACAAGCACAATAATAAGTTAAACAAACATAGAAAGACACTTTTCAACTTACCGAAAAGCCTCAAGTCCTGGATACTGTGCTGCAACTTGGTCAGGTGGGCAGTTGAGAAAATCATTGAAAGCTAACCTGGCAAGTGACTTCTGTACCAACTTGCAAAATGGTGAATGGAAGATGACAGCATCCATTTCTTTCAGTGATATGGGTGGAGATGAGGCTGTGGAAATACAAAGACACAAATGTAATACAGAGGAATATCTACTATGTATCAATATCAATGTCAAATCAATCAATCAATCAATGGGGACATACGCTGGGGCGCGCATCACTTCGCCCACCCTACAATACCAAGCCCGGGGGGGCCCTCCAAGCAAGTCTCTGGGCAGGTCCCCTTCTCATTCTAAGTACCTCCCGGCAAAATCTATCAACTTGGTCAAGCCACAAATTCTGTGGGCATCCCCATGGCCTCCTCCACTCAGAATTATCTCTTACAGAAACAGCCCAATGACAGGATCGGCTTCTTGGTAGCGTGTCAAATGCCTGTATAGCTGGAGTTAACGTTGATGGACTATATACGTAATATATATTGAATCACTCACAGAGAAGTCATCAGTTTGACAAAGTCGTTCAAGCAATAACGTATGATTCTGCATGGACACTTATTACCAACGGCATCAATCTGCCTCTCCAAGTCACTATTTAGTGTCCATGTCTCCCAGCCATAGAGTAAGACAGGAAGCACAAGCGACTGGACTATCTGGGTAGTCGTCCTTCTACACAGATATTGACAATGCCACACACTAATGTTGAGAGTCCATAACACCGTGGGGCAAGCCAATCTGCTGTAAGACTTCCTGGTGAGACTCACCATTGTTCTGAACTGCAATACCAAGGTATGTGAAATTTTCTGAGATCTCAATGCCTTTGCCATGCACATGAACAGTCTGTACTGTTTCATCTAGCAAGCCTCAAAATAACTGTACCTTGGTCTTGGCTCAAGAGACCTGAAGTCCCAAATACTTCACCTCCTTGTGCAATGCCTTGAGAGCCATCACCAGAACCTCCAGCGACTTAGCAAGGATTACTGCATCATCAGCAAAAACAAGGTCAGTGGACCTGGTATTGCCAACAGATGCTCCACAATGGCACTGGTCCACAACTCTGCCTGGTACCCAGTCCATACAAGTGTAGAAAAGTGATGGGGCAAGGACACAGCCCTGCCTCACTCCCACATACACAGGAAAGAAGCTGGACAATGCCTGCCACCAAAAAAAACTTTTGATCACTCAGTCACAAAATACAGGCCAGTCAGCAAACCAATAGTCCTCGCAGGAATCCTGTAATATATATATATATATATATATATATATATATATATATATATATATATATATATATATATATATATATATATATATATATATATATATCGTCATAAGTGTATGAATGTATGACTGTACGTGTGGCGACACCCGGTCGGTGTCACACAACAGGATGCTTAACAACACCGTGGGAAGCTGTGATAAACTGACACTAGGATCAGCAAATGATGACTTTCATCAGCCGTCATCAACCGGAACCCACAGCCAAAAGCACGACGTGTTGTTAAACATCCTGTTGTGGCTGGCTCTGGTTTGGTGCGACTTGCTCACGAAAACTGTAAACTTTTGTATAATACTGTTAATATACTTAAAATACATTCATATCTTTTCATGTCCATGTGAGAGAGAGAACTAAAGTGAACTAAAGTGTATTTATAACGGCTACTGCTCGGCCACACATCACTTAACTAAAAGGCTATTGTGTTATCTCACTTACTACAATCAACTTGTGAAGCAGGCCACGGTAACACTGGCCCTGTGGCGAGTGAATAACAGTTCGTGTCTTAAACTTAACACTTAACACCAACTACTTAAAAAGTTAAAAAAAAACACTTAAAAACTCCTAACAAAAGTGACTAACATAAATGGTGTGCAGCATGGTTACAACCTACTCTGAATTGTTATATCTCTCTCTCAAACGTAACTTCAGTGACAGTGTGTGGGGGCGGTGAACGGTATCGGACACAGCAAGCAAACGCTGACCTCAGCGCGCGGCCTTTCCTGCCCCAGTGAGTCGAGTCAGCACACAGCCGCACCCAAGAGCACACCCCGCCCCGCCCCGCAACTCCACGCAGCCAATTTTCTCCACTGGGGGATCTCTCTACCTTTTTACTGTTCGAGACGTCCCATCGTGTACCTACGACCCAGCCTGTCGTAGGTGCGCACTTTTCTTCGCCAGACAACTTTGTGACAGGTGGGGTGACTGTGGTGGGTGTATATAATCTGCCCACCGCCCATCCCACCACCGCTACCAGATGACAGACGGCAGGCCCTGCCACCCCTGCAGTCCTGCCCCAGCCACCGGCGAGGCAAAGTACACGCAGGTGCTGAGTAGTGGGGTATCGAGTTGCTATCTTCGAGGTTTTTAACACATTTTAGCTGACACTACATTGATACGGATTCAGTAATTACACCACTTGTAACATGATTTCAGGTGAATTACTATTATTATGTTCACGTGTTTAGGCGTGTGGGGCCGTATCTAATCTCTTAAATTTTTCAGCTGTTGATTTTTCTGGCGTGTGGATGTTTAATATTTTTCTTGAGTAACATTGTTACGCATTTTATGTATAATCATTCATTTTCTTTTCTCCTTTCTTTTGTGTGTTTTATTGCACAGTGGAGAAGTTTTGTCTTGCTAAGCCTCACTCATTATTCTTTTTCCTCTTTTATGCATTTTAGAAGCATCGGGGAGGAGTGAGCACATACTTAGCGGTGAATGATTATTACTTTAATTATTTTTGCAGCGATAATTTTTTTCTTTTACCATTTTACTCCTCATTTTACTAGTAACTCTTTTAAATGGCAGAGAAACCTGACCCAAAGTTACAAGCTCTCACCAAGGACTAGAAGGAGTGGGTAGAGAGAGATGACAGTGCCGTCAAGGATAATGGTAACTGTCATGTAAGGAGTGGTAGCAGTCTTCAAAGGGTGCTTTCTCCTTCTACGCTGCATGGACAACCAAGAGGTATTTACTTACCTTACTAATCCCACAATGGCTTCTGCCCCTAATCACCCGCTAACAGCAACAACAGTTAGGACTTTCGCAGGTAGCAAGGGAGGCAGATTATTCGGCCAGGGACTTTTTGTTTCAAAGTGAGATTGTCATGGACATTTCATTCGTGTCAGATCCGGGAGATAAAATATCTCTCAGCCGCTCGAAGGCCAATCCCGGGAATGGGAATGGCGGCCCTCATAAACAGGAGCGCGTTCACAGGACGAGAGGATTATGATGCGTTTCGGTCACTTTTTCTTGAAACATTTGGGGAAGATGGGCAACACAGCCTCGTAAAGGGTGTAAATTTTGCTGTGGACACTGTGCAAACGAGTGTCCTTTTTAACAGGCCAGTAGATGCCTATAGGCTATCTACTGATTTGATCTTGTGTTTTAAACAAGGAAACTGGACAGATGGAGGAACCATTTCTGTAGCTAATGCTGGATTATTACTAGAGTTCCTTGTCTACATGATTGTCCTTAAAGTTCCTCTTCAAAGGAGTGCAGTATCCCTTGCCTACAGCCCCACTGGCAACCTACACGGTTTTATCAGCCAACTTTTATGGCACTTAAAGTAATTTTGGGTCCTTTTTGAAGCTTCTTTTGCCGTCGACACGTTCGTCGGGGAGGGGGGCCTTCGACCCTCTGACCTAAACCTTTTTGGGTGTCACCAGCGGTAATAAAAAAAAAAAAAAATCTTGGTGTGTTCTTTTACCCGTGGTTTAGGCAGAAATAGTCAGATAAATAGGTGGACGGAAATTTGAGCTTTACGATCTATTTTTTTTTAATACACAGAATGTGCATAGTGATCGTTTCCAAAGACTAGCGCCGGCTTGAGGTTCAGCCTGACGCTGCTTTGTGTATCTTTCCGCCAAACGACTATAACCTGCATCGTCGCATTTACTAATTTATATTTGGTTCCTGAGCTTTTGCCTGCATCTTTTTCATGCAAGAGGGGAGTGCTTGAGTAATACTTTTCACTCTAACCCACTATTTTTTTTTATTGCTGAGTTGATGCAAGGCAGTCAGTCTTCTTATTTTTTATTTTTTTGAGCCGTAATAACCGAGGGTGTAGAATAACATAGGGATAGATACTTTTTAACTTTGAACCTCATGTGCTTCTGCTTAAAACAGACATTTTTCTCTGCAAAGACAAACTTAACTGAGCTTGAGCAGATGCTGTCCCTAACTTTTACTGTAACCAGCATGTGAATACCTGTAAGCTTTGGAAGTATGCAGACGAGTCTTACTTACCCTTTGCTTGACATACCACTGTTACCCGTTATGGGGATTATTTTTGGCGTCACAGATGTCAGTCATCCACGTTCGTTACGATCGGGGGATAGGTGGAAATTTGTCTTTTTAATTTGATGTTTATTAATGCTGGAATTACTTTAATCAATTATGCTGGAGTTATATATTTCAGTGAGATTTGTTGCAACAGTGATTTCACAACTTGGTGACAGGATTTTCTTTTATAGTACTGTAGACCTGAAAAACGGAGTATTAGGAGTTAGTGGTGCTGACTGCCGATGCTTCTTAGGTTCTCCAGACTTGTCTTTGTTATCACATTGTAACTATTAGGAGACTCTACGGATAACATTACCTCTTTTCACACAACCTTATCTATTGTTGTAAACCCCACCCGTCTCGAGGGCGTGCCGAGGGTAATGACACTGGCAATTAATTGTCACGCAATGGATGAGTGTTTCTCTGCGACAGTTTTGTGTCAAGGTGTGACTCGAAGGTTTAGTTTGTAGCAGATCTTCTTCAAGGATTGTTCCCCTTCTCTTTTTACTATTCCAAAATGCTCCATTACCATGTATCCCAATGACAGTTTAGTCAATTTAATTTTTCTAGGGTGTATCATGTAAGTAATTTTTCGAGCTATTATTTTGTTTTCTCGGAATAGTACTCAACCTCCACGTCCATGACTCTAGCCCTATTTACCTCAACCTGTATGTACATTACCCATTTCTTGTTACTTCCATGATTATTATCATTGTCATTTCCCGATGTTGTATCGTTAGGCGGGCTCTGACTTGTGTGATAATCTTTAAAGCAACTGTAACGAGACCACGCTTAGCTAGTACACTTTGGGCGACTGTAACATGGGTAGGTACGGCAATTTGTAAAGGTGGGGTGAGTCGCGGGGTCGTGACTTCTAGGGGATCGAGCGATGTAATATATATATATCGTCATATGTGTATGAATGTATGACTGTACATGTGGCAACACCCGGTCGGTGTTGCACAACAGGATGTTTAACAACACGTCGTGCTTTTGGCCGTGGGAAGCTGTGATAAACTGACACTAGGATCAGCAAATGATGACTTTCATCAGCCGTCATCAACCGGAACCCCCACCCTTCCGGACGGACTACAAGCAAATAAAAGGAGCGAACAACGCGAAGACGGGAGAGAAGACGGGTGACGGGCAGGCGAGCGGTGCTCCGCCGCCCCGCGCCCTGTGGTGTGGCCGGCTCTGGTTTGGTGCGACTCGCTCACGAAAACTGTAAACTTTTGTATAATACTGTTAATATACTTAGAGTACATTCATATCTTTTTATGTCCATGTGAGAGAGAGAACTAAAGTGAACTAAAGTGTATTTATAACGGCTACTGCTTGGCCACACATCACTTAACTAAAAGGCTATTGTGTTATCTCACTTACTACAATCAACTTGTGAAGCAGGCCACGGTAACACTGGCCCTGTGGCGAGTGAATAACAGTTCGTGTCTTAAACTTAACACTTAACACCAACTACTTAAAAAGTAAAAAAAACACTTAAAAACTGCTAACAAAAGTGGTTAACAATCCCACAAAGTTGCAGAGGATCCCAGAGTGTCTCGCAGTGCACTGAGTCAAATGCCCATAGCCGGGCACGGTAACAGAAAACCTTATTCCCGATAAACGATAACTGATAATAGAAAACTTTATCGGTGATAACCGAAATTTGTTAACTGGAAACACAAATATAGGCGATAACCGATAACCAATACCCGATATTAATTCACAATTCCGATACTAGCTAGCGATAAGTCCGATTGGCGAAAACGATACTATATTGATATTTCAAATAAAAACATAGATGAACTCAAATTTTCATTATCTGTATTTTAGAAAACTTACAAAACCTGAAAACCACACGTTGACACGTACATATGGACGGTAATACTAGAGACGCCTGAACCGGTGTTTTGTTATTTGGCGTCCCACACAGACTGGTCTCTCATGAGCTGCACATGCTCAGGCCAGCAAGCGTAGACCTGTACAGTCTCACAAAGCTTTTTAACAGTAATTAAGAGTTGCTGGAAGGCTGAATCAGACATACAGTACCACTACCACCATCCCCACTGCTTCTAGAACGACACTCAGTATGAGTTGTATTTATATGTACAGAGTGTTGTTCTAGAAACAGCGAGGATGGTGCTGTATGTCTGATTCAGCCTTCCAGCAACTACTCTTAACCCTTTCATTGCTAAACGCTTGCAGCAGGCATTAGGCGTATTTGCTGGTGGCGCTAAACGCCCGCTGCGACCTACACCCGCACTCAAATCTCCCGCATATGAGAGTGTTCCAACACTAATTCTCACAACACAGGATTGCCAATTGAGTGGATTCTTCACTAAATTTGGTTGAAAATCATATCAGCCCAGCGTGGCAAATCTACGGACGAGTAACTGGTGGATGTTCTTGCCCAATATAGCAGCATTTTTGCATAGTTTCACTTATCACCTGACTGATTCTTTGACCAAATAGTTGTAAATATTGCAGTTGACAATACTCCCTTGCCAGAATCTGAAGAAAAGATGTCCGCAGTTCCCTTAATATGGCTGATCATCACGCACGCACTGACGTAAGTGTTAACATTCAACACTCCCTGAACGTGCATGTATGTTCGCAAGAGAGGCATACATAACCGACTCCTATAGATCTGGACCTCCTCTTTCCAATGGTGTTTTTGGTTTTTAGATGTGATGAATAGTTTTTGAGATACAGAGGTTAAAAGAGACCCCCAATTGGGCTGCCTGACTGCGCCTGAGGGGATAGTCGTGTCCACACTGCTTGCAAGGAAAGGGTTAATGTGTTAAAAAGCTTTGTGAGACTGTACAGGGCTACGCTTACTTGTCTGAACATGCATAGTTCACGAGAGACCAGTGTTTGTAAGCAAAAGTGCCAGCTTTTGACGATGAGACACCAAATAACTCCTTCAATACCATGGCATGCTCACAAACGAATATGGAATATCAAATTTGAGGCAGTAAATAATAATTTTTGGGGCAAAGTTAAATGATTTTCTCTGATATATTGATTTTTGAGTAACATAAAAAAATAACCTAGTGTTTTAATGTTGATGACCAATGTATGAAATCTCTTCACCGAAGATATTTCATACCCCAAAGTTTTTTCATACAACACCGGGCGCCCGGGCCACGCATGCGCAGTAGGGAGGAGACAACGTTTTTTTTCTGAGAGGCGGAAAAAAGTAACAATTATCACTAGTTTGGTTATAAAAGTAACGAAGATACCGATATATATTTATATAAGTAGCGGATGGCCGATAACCCGATTTTGTTATCAATGATAGAGTATCGCGATAACGCCCAGCTATGCAAATGCCCTCTTGAGATCAACATAGGCTACAAGCGTCCCCTGTTGATACTCATGTTGGCGCTCCACCAGTATGCAAAGTACAAGGATACGGTATGTTGTCTACTAACCAGGTGTAAACCCAGACTGCTCAGGTCTTTCCTTATTATGCCCTTAATTCACATTATTTGGACAGTAGCCGTGTTACATGGAAAATGTGACCTAAATTAAGGTCTCACATTATAAGGATCTACTGTAGAACTGTCTTTGCAGAATAAGTAACTCAAATAGTTAAATGAAAATAGCCAAATATAATGATGAAAAGTACTGAGGCACCATTGCTGCATAATCCTTTACCCTCACGGGCCTGTTCTTTTCTGTATCCTCCTTCTGTCTCTAACAAACATCTTGTTTTGGTATAATTGCTCCTGCTTCTTGTAGAGGTCCCTGCAACCTGGTTTAGGAGAAACCACAGGCCTGCCTGGATGTTGTGGTCCATCATGTTAGAAGTGTCCCTCTCCACCGCCGAGACTCACTTTCCACACTCTCTGATGCATCTTGGCACGTTGCTGAGATGTTGCCACATCTCAGGCTTTACACTCAGCATGACTCCATTGCTCCATCCAGCACTCATAGAGGCCTTTAGCACCATATCAGTGATGTGACATTCAGTAGATGGCAGTGGGCTGGACTGGCAGGAGTGAGAGGTGGAACACAAGTTATCACATGAGGCAGATTCACTGACGACAGTTTCATCAGCTGGCTTGATGTTATCAATATGGCGGCCAAGCCGCTGAAAACTGGGAACGTAAATGTATGACTCTGATAATCTTTTGACAAGGAAATACAGCAATAACAGTTATCGAGTGTTACCTAAAGGGAAACACCTCTCAAATACAATAATATGTTGCCAAATACGACTTAGCGTTTGTTGGGAAAGGGGAGGGGGAATGATTGCTAAATGAGAATTAGGGAAGTGTTTGAGTGGAGTCACCAAATGCAAATTGGCCAAATCTGAACATGCCAAATGTGAGACTTTGCTAAACTGAATAGCTCAGCAATACTAGAACCACTATTGTGCTGCATTACAATGGTTTTACTGTATACAAAACGAGGTTATACAGATGTCAGAAAATTTAAACTAAATCTAATTAATGATGACTGAAATGCATTACAAAATAAAATTACGTCAAAACAATACATATATTTCAGAAATTCTGAGATAAATTGTGATTAGATTTGGAACAAAGAAGCTTAACTCAACCCTGGTAAAATACAAATATGAGAGGTAAGATTTGTCATGTCATTAAGGCATGACATCCAAGCCCTCAGGTAGAAATGATAAGCCTTAACCAAGCCCTCCCCAGCCCTCCCTATTCAGACATTTTCCCTCCACAATTGTTTACAACAGCTAATGCTAGTTTTTTTTTAGCATCTCCCATTCCTGAATTTGTTTTCGCAATGTGACGCTACTTGCACATCTGGTGGTGTGGAAAAAGGCTCTGGTAATCAGGATGGTGGAGATAAGTGCCCCACACCTACATATGGGGCTAGAAAGGAAGACAAGTATGGGTGGGCAGTGTAGGGTGGGTTTTGACATTGCACAAAAGGGCGGTGAAGTGATGATCAGATTCTGATTTTTGTACAAAACAATGATATTTTCCACAATAATTTTATCATGGGTTATTTGGGG
The DNA here is from genome assembly GCF_024679095.1 of Eriocheir sinensis. Lineage (NCBI taxonomy): Eukaryota > Metazoa > Arthropoda > Malacostraca > Decapoda > Varunidae > Eriocheir > Eriocheir sinensis. The sequence continues at coordinate 1,259,169 of NC_066520.1, forward strand.
CTGATGCAAACAATGATACATGAAACAATATGTAGCAAAACTTGTAAACCACTGCCCACTAAGGAGTAAAGGGCACCTTTACTCTCTTGTGTTACTTGTTGGGGAGGCAGTGGCCAAGTGGTCAGCGTGTGGGCGTGGTGAGCCCAAGGACCTAGGTTCGAGTCCCACCAATGCATGGTGCCAATTTTCAACATCGCCGAGTGGTGAAAGACTACCCACATGCTGCCCAGATCTTCAATCAACCAGCGACTTCAACCAAGAGGAGCACAGGGGGGTAACATGGGTCAAGAAAGTCATACATCACAGCAGCCACTATCAGTAAAATTCACCTGCACCACTAACAGACTGGGGTGGTCCAACAGACCCCTCAAGAAAGTCTACCAGTGCTATAGGCAGCACCTAAAAAAATATATATAAAAAATATCATCTACTTGCTAACAGTTTTTGCCACTAGACGAGCTATTCTGCAAAGTTCATGGACAAAGGTGAAGCAAACATGGCATTGTACAATATACAGATAAGATAAAGACAGTAAACTCTAAACTTTGTCAAATAATTCCACTAATAGAAATTTCCACTATTTCAAACTTACATTTTTTTTATCAATTTACTGAAATATTACACAAACTGAAAGTCACTCCATTAACCCTTTGACTGCAGATTTCCTACAAGAAGACATCACCAAGCTACAGGAATGGAACAAAAAGTGGCTGCTGCAATTCATTGAAGAAAAATATAAAGCCATTCACCTTGGGAAGGGATATCCAACATACCAATACCACATGGGAGACACTCCACTATCCACCACAAAGGCAGAGAAAAACCTGGGAGTATATGTTACCAGGCTACCAGTACAAGCCAAATCCATGTCAATCGCAGCAGACGGGTTAAAACTAGTGGCAAAGCCACTGCCAATGCCTCCGCTAGTTTTCTTTGCATCTGCTTATCAGTTTTTAACATGCTTGTATGTGAATATCACGTGTCAAGCAAAGACTGAAATATTGTGTCATGCATTTAAGCAGTGGACTCTTACAATGAATCTCAATTCATTAACCCAGTTGTCAGGTAAAGGGTGGGTGGTGGGTTTTCCTAGTCTGACTTTTTCCACCGTAATTTTGAAGTCTGCGTGGGATTTATGGGTCAGCGTGACTCCTAGGCTGCTACACAACTCCTCTGTGCCAATCTCAGTGTTTCCGTGACTGTAAAAAAGGCAGGAGGAGAGTTTTCTGAATCTTCCTCGTCTGATTCAGCACCCGAGTGTCCACAGCCAGTGACCTCGACTCCTCATAAGCCTTCTCTTGCTCCCAAAAGAGCTCTCAGTGTGAGCACAAATTGGAGAGAGCTGAAAGTAACTTTTCAAGCCTCAAAAATGATGTTATTGGTGAAGACAGTGACAGCAGAAGCATTGAACTCCAGCCCCTTGTCTTATCAGGAAGGCTGAGCCCCATTATTGTGCAACCTTGCTCTGGTGGCAATCCTGTAAATCAATCTCATTACAGTGCTGGTGGAAGTGATATTGAGGCCCCTGAGGATGCATCCCACCACCCTTGAGGGTTATCAAGTTCAGAATATGAGGGTAATGAAGGGGCTTTGTAGTGGGGTCCAGTGAAGCAAAGGAGACCCACTGCTGGTGTGCTGACTGTAAAGGGCCCCTGTGTTGTGAGTGTTTTTTGTGTACCACACGAGACAGATGTTGAGAAGTAAAGAAATAAGTGTAAGTAAAATATTGTGACATGATGCAAGTGAAATGTGTGTGTCTGAGTGTGTAAGGAGTGGGAGGGCCGCTTGCTACACTGCACCACCCTCAATCTATGCAGTGTTCTGAACAAAGGCCTGCTGAGATAAAAGTTACAGCACTTCATTACGTCACCATGGAAACAGCACATGATGTTGAGACTTGGGGTTTGTGGCAGATTGAAGAGGAAGGATGGCTTAGGCCGCGGCCACACAGAGAGCGAGAAACTTTAATACATAATAACCAATGGAAGTGGCCACACTGCCAGTGAACAGGTAATGGCGAGAAAGCGAGCTGATAAGCGAGAAAACAAGGAGAGTTGACAATTAACTTTTCTCACTTTACTCACGCGAGATCGCTCAGTCAGAAGGAGTGACATCACAGACATGCTTCTACATTATTTGCTGTAACTCAACTCATACAATAGATAGGACGTTTTGGTTAACACCGTTAGACCCAGCAGTGATTGTAGAACTCGAATATGTTATGAAAACTCAATAAAACTGAAACTAAATAAATAGTGACGAGTTGAAGTTAAAGAATCACAATATGTTTATAACACATTTTACACATAGCTACCATTTGCAGAGGCTATGAAATGAATACTAAATTAAACAATTCCATCTTATAGAGAAAAGGCTCCTGTGTCTACAAATTTTTCATAAAACGCCAAATAAGTGAAGCACGGAACTATTTATAAAAAACTTTGCACCTCATCCCTCCTGTGCACCAACTGGGATGGGGGCGAGGGGTGTGTAACTTGTTAGGCTATACTGCCCTGCGATCCGCGTTGCCATGACAACCCTCGCCTCGCCTCGCTTTTCGTATTGCAACAGAAACTCGCCTCGCCTCGCTTTTCATGTTGCCACAGAAACTCGCCTTGCCGCTCTCGCTCTCGCTCGCTTTCTCGCTCCCTGTGTGGCCGCGGCCTTAGGCAGAGCCATGAAATTGATAATGTAAGGTGAGCAATTTTGGGGAAAATGTCAGAACGTTGCCATATGGGGAAAAAGCAATTTCATGTAACATCCCTGCCCTTTAGGGGTTAAAATATTCAATAAAATCTTTATTTGGTAACCTATTCTACTAAATAGAGTGGAAAATAATAGAGAAACTTCTTGAGCTAAATTGAGAGTCCAATAAATCAAATCCCAATGAATCGAGTTTACTGAAAATACAGGATAGATAATGAGACAAAGATGATGACATGAACGACACATCCATCAAGAAAAAACATTTGTTTCTCCCTCTTCACACTGCTACCCATAATACTTGATGAGGTAGATGAGGTAGATGTGATTACAAAATTCCAATGAGGTAGATGTGATTACAAAATTCCAAGGGCCTAGTTTCCTACACATGCATAAAATTTACTTAAGACCAGGTAGCAAACATACTGAGAAATGATAAAACGTGAATAGAGACTTACGTTCTTTGGCAGCAGCCTTGCGTGAAAATGTTTGATAACAAGCATCCAAAGCAGACAGGTAACACTGTATAGAAAGCTTGCCATCTACAGTGGGATACTCTGATGAGAGGTCAGGCTTGTAGAAGTCATACACATGACACATATGTGATCCACGCAAACCTGCAATAAATGTACTTGCATATAGCATGTTCCAGTTTCACAAACAAATTCAGTTATGCGTATTTCTTACAAAAAACATCCAATGCATTTTGCTTCACCTCCAGCAATGCAAATCTCCCATGCTGTTACCTCGCTCCATGATGAGCGGTGCATGTGGCCCCACCAGCATGGCCACGGCTCCGGCACCCCCTGTGGGCCGAGCTGCTCCTGTGGCATAAACTGCTATGTCTCCAGCAACCACCACTGCATATCTACCTGTTTGAAAATTAAAATCCTGAGTAAATACATATAAAGCTCAATAATCAAAGCTACTAAAGGCAATCATTATTTTCATCTATCAATTCTGTTATCTATCTCCTTGACGCCCCGTGCTCCCTCCGACAGATTCCTTCCCTTGAGGAGGTGGCTATGACCCCCACCTCCCTTTTTCCGTCTATGTCAGGGTTCCCAACCCTTATGGACAATAAAATTTTGTGACTTCTCTACAACTTAGTCGTAACAAAATTATGAAAATACGTGACCTAGTTCATTAAAGTTTTGTGTTAAATTCAATTGGTGAGAACTGTATAGGTTCAGTGTGATCAAATTTGCTAGTGTACACAGGGATGTATGCAAAACATCAAATAAGACAAAAAAAATAGCACACACTGCAGGTACAGTAAAACCCTTATGAGTCACCACTCCTTATGTTCAAATTATGGATACGCCACCACCGGAAATACACTTGACCCTCAATTTCCTGGACTAACTGGGGGAGCCCTGTCTGGAAACCACAAAAGTCTGAGAGTCGGATAACACAACAGTCCAGGGTAATGGCCCATACACAAACACTTACAATACTCACTCTGGTAATTGCCAATATTCAGCACCGGACCCAAACTTACTATGCTTTGTCCAGCACATTTAAGCAATACAATAAACCCTCTGGTATCCGGGTTAATAGAGCCCCAGGGGCACCCGGATATGGGAAAATCCTGGATATGGTGTAGGTTAAGTCTACAGACCCAAAAACCCAGCTTCCGCCTACCACATTTAATATATCATTGGCACAAACGAAGCTACTTAAGATCACGCCCGTAAACCCACGACAGCCTTCCGCGCCTGCGCATACGTATATATATATATATATATATATATATATATATATATATATATATATGGAACGAGTGCAGGGACGATATGTTATAGGCGTAAAAAAAAAAAAATATGTTAAGGGTTACACATCATCTGCGCCACCGCCACCCCACCCCGCTCGCCCTGAGAATACATATACTTGTTATCTCACAAACGGAGCTACCTAACTCACGTCCGTACGCCCACGTCAGCCCTTTACGCCTGCGCACACATGGATATATGAAACGAGTGCAGGAAAGATGTATTATAGCCGTAAAAATGAAAAAATGTTACGGGTTACGTCAAACAGCCCGCCTTTGTAGCAAGCCACCGCTGAAACGGTCGCATACTCTCCTCCGGTGAGACAAAGAAAATGGTGTGGCAGCACAGACTCAATTAGTGAATGTTTTGATGTACTCGTCTCCCTGTCTGTTATGTCACGTCCTCATTGTTAACTATTCTTTTTACTCATTTATCTTCTACTGTCTGTCCACATCCTGCTATACACTCCTCATAGATATTGTTCTACATGTACACCGACACATAAATGTTATCTAAACTACACTACATCTTCACAAGCACATATACACTCAACCACCTCTTTTAAGTGTCTTGTCCATGTCAATGACCTGTGTTATGTTTGATCAAATAAATAACCCTGACGGATTTGACTTTGTCTATCCGTGAACCGATTAGCACACAGAACACCAGAACCATAATTAGTGACTTAACGTAAGAAAAATTGTAGAGGCATTGAGCGGCCCTGGTCAGCACCCGCCATGGCCCTAAGGACGCGGGTGTTAAGATTCGCTCCAAATGGGGTAATTAATGCTTGTACACCTGACCTAAATAAATATATATATATATATATATATATATATATATATATATATATATATATATATATATATATATATATATATATATATATATATATATATATATATATATATATATATATATATATATATATATATATATATATATATATATATATATATATACATACATACATACATACAGTCGTCCCTCAAATAGCACGGCTTCCAATAGTACGGTTTCGGTTTTATACGGATTGTCATAGAATATTTTTTTTAGGATTTTTAAATTTCCCGCTTGTCGCAACAAGTAGCCATGGCGTGAGTGGTAACACTGTTCCACCAGACTGCCACCCATTCACATCCCCTCAGTTTGTGTGTGTGCACAACATCAGGAACACTTTTGCCAGATTGAAACCTATGCGCTTTCCCTAAGTCCCTGTGTGTGTGCACAACCTCAACTACGCTTCTCCATTACCACATAACATGAACATGGGACCCAAGAGACAAGCCAAAACACCTACTGAATGTACCCCAAAGCGTTCGAGAAAGCTCTTCACCTTGCAAAAGAATTCAGATTTAGAAGAAGTTACATTTTGGTATGAGTTAAGGGGGGCGACCAAGGGTATTTTTTTACGAATATTTTTAAAATCGGACAAATACATTTTTTTCACTCAGCATGGCCGAGCTAGCTAAAATTGCCATGTGGTGAGGTTTGTTTTCGTAAAATTAAAGCCCTTCACCCCTGGAAGCCATATTTAAATGGCCCGCGCAATTGCATCATAGCCTGACTTGCATGCCAACACACGCTGTATCATTCTGTGCTTGTATGTACGTAAAATTTGCATTAGAATATTTTTTTTCTCCGTAAATTTTGTCATCTGTCATTCCTTTCGTGCCGGATCACAGGGAGGGTGTGAGTTGAGGAGAGGAGTGTGGTGGAGCCAGTCCCTACCCAGACAACAACGGGGAAGGGCACGCAACCTGTTCGTTTGTTCTCCAGCCAAATAAAGGTCTTTAGAAATGACGTACAGACGCAAGTTGAGTAGTAAGAGAGCCATCAACATGAAGAAGGCTTATTGAACAAGATGGAGCGGCCAAGACCAGGAAGGGAGCAGTTTCGGAGCTTATGAAGCGAGTCGTGATCCTGCCACGCTCACCCGCCACTCATCACCACCACCACCTGCTCCACCACCAGCTGATTCGCCACTCCCTATACCGAGTACCTCATCACGCCCTTCTCCACCACCACCTGCTTCATCACCACCTACTCCACCACCACCTACATCACCACCAGCTGCAGAATCATTGCCACATGAAACGTCACTGCAGCTCCAACAACAAATTCTGCACAGAGGTGTTTAATTGAACCCTCCTCCTTCTGATACAAGTGAAACTTTCATCACCGTGTTGCTTTCCCAGCTACAGACAGTAAGTCAACAAGGTATACACAATCATATGTGAAAATTTCATGCCAATCAGATAAATACAAATGGCAAGACATGGATAGAATGGAAAAAAATCTTTAGGAGCCAATATCTCTGAAAGTAGTTTTTTACACTTCAAAAAATTTCACAAAATCAGGAAAAAGTCTGTCCGACTTTTTGTTTGGTACCAACTAAAACTACAACTAAAGGGCAATTTTTTGTATTTATGAAATTTAAAAAATATAAAAAGAAAACGGGACACAGAGTAGAGAAAATTGTAAGTGAAAAACAATTTAAATTTTTTTTACTCGAAGACGAAACAACATATCACAATTTTATAAATACAAAATGTAGATATGTAAACAAAGTTTCTGGTTTTTTTTTTCACAGCGATTAAGTGAAAAATAAAGTCTGTGAAACAAAAAAAAGAAAATTACACTTTATATGAGTCTCCCCTATACTTCACCCGAATTTCATGAAATTCACAGAATGTCATATATTTACAGAAACAAAGCTATTGGACGTACCATATGGGCAGGAGGACCCCCCTTAGTCGACCCCTTTAAGTTGTGGTAGGGAGAGCTTACCACGTGAATCCAGGTCCCGCCTGGCTGAGCTTCTACTCTCTGGCCAAAGTTGCCAGTTATGCATTTTCTGCTGTAGTGTTCCCATGCTGGGCAACGGAGCCATCCTGGCAGCGCTGCCTTCCTTATTGTCAGCGAGCGGGCCGTGTCATGCACTCACACTCTCTCTTACTCTCTACCACAGTTTCTATTGCCCTCTAATTCATACTTGAAATTTTCAAGATATGAAACGGTAATTGTGGAAATTGACTCTACGCCTCCAAAATACAACATTACGCCTCCATCTCGAGTTTCGCGCTCGCTTCGTTCCGAAGGTACAGCGCTAAACTCGAGGATCGCGAAACTCGAGGTACAGAAAACACTGAAAAAGTGCTTATCTGTTCCGACCTGTGCATTTTTTTTTCTTTTTTTTCTCACAAGTGGGCTATGGCACCGGTAGACTATTCATCTGGGCCTGATGGTCGGCCCCGAGCCCATCATGGCGCAGGCAACTGTTTATAGTGGCGCCATTATAATTGGCTCATGCTGCCCCCCGGAGCTCACCTTTTTTCCTCCTTTACTCCCTTGTTATCCCAAAATACGTACCTTGTAAAAAGGAAGAAAACAGGAAGAGAGAGAGAGTCATTTTAAAGCCACAGATGAAGCCTTACGATTGGCTGAGCTCTGAAAACACGCTTGTGATTCGCTGGGAGTCTGATGACGTCATCGCTGGCGCTCACCCGGTCAGCGGCCTCGCTGCCTTAAGGCTGTGTCACACTGGCCGTTTTATTCTAACCGTTTTGGCTACTGGCAACGCCCGTGCACCCATCCAGGAGCGAGTTGTCGGTTGTCCGTAACATGGTGTCACACTGGGCCCTTTTTTTCCCACCACGTTGGCGGCAGCTTGGGCAACCAGCAAATCCAACTTTTCCTGGTGTGTGCCACACACGGCCAAGGTCAGTTGCCCGTATCCACATCCACAACGTAAACAAAGCACTTGCCCTGTATCGACATGGCATCATCTGCTAAAGTAAGGGCTGTCGCGGCTTGTGCTGCCATTACCCAAGTTATGGACTTGTTGCTGCAGTTAAATGGAAGGAAGAAGCTGTTGTGGGTGTGGCGTATCTGTGGTTCCTCCGTGCCAGTTCTCATTGTCACCACTGCGCGTGAGTGGCCAACCCACCCATCTAGACTCCGACCACATAAACACAAGCATCGAGTAACAACACACACACACACACACCCACACCCACACACCCACACCCACCCACCAGACTCATCATGAGCCATGGCAGATGTTTCTCACAAACAAAAATGGCTTCCCCATTTCCTAGAATGGGTTAGAACTTATTTGGCGAGTGATTCATACAAACCAAACGTACCCAGTAGCAAGAAGAGAGCAGTGTTAAAGACGACTGCTCTCTTCTTGCCAAGAGCCTGGTTTGGTTCATGTGAGCCACTCACCAAATACGTTCTAACACACTCAAGAAATGGTGAAGTCGTTTCTGTTTGTCAGAAACATCTGCAATGATTCCTAATGAGTCTGGTGTGTGTGTGTGTGTGTGTGTGTGTGTGTGTGTTGTTATTCGATCCATGTGTTTAATTGCTAAAGTCAAGATGGGTGGGTTGGCCGCGCAGGCGCAGTGGTGATAATGAAAATTGGCATAGAGGAACCACAGGCATGCCACACCCACAACTGTTTCTTCCTTCCATTTAACTGCAGCAATAAGTCCATAACTTGGGTAATGGCAGCACAAGCCACAACTGCCCTTAATTTAGCAGACGACGCCATGTTGATACAGGGCAAGTGCTTTGTTTACATTGTGGATGTGGATACGGGCAACCGACCTTGGCCGTGTGTGACGCACACCAGGAAAAGTTGGAGTTGCCGGTTGCCCTAGGTGGCACCAACGCGGTGGGAAGAAAAAAGCCCTGTGTGACACCAGCTTCCGGATAACCATGAACTCGCTCCCGGTTGGGCGTACGGGCGTTGCCCGCAGCCCCAACGGTTGGACGAAAATGGCCATTGTGACATCGCCTCAAGGCAGTGAAGCCGCAGATAGGGTGAGCGCCGGAGATGACGTTATCGGACTCGCAGCACATCACAAGCATGTTTTCAGAACTGTCAGCCAATCGTAAGGCAGCTGCCTTCAACTGCGGCTTCCGAACGACCCGTTCTCTCTCTCTCTCTCTCTCTCTCTCTCTCTCTCGCCATAGCCACAATGTTTGGAGGAAAACGTCCAGTGTGATACTACCTTTAAAGGTAGCGTGCGTGACGCCGATGGTAAGTAGTCGTGACTCGTATGTGTCAAAGCAGCGCGAAACTCGGGGTGATAATGCACGAAAGTCGGGATGGCAGATTCCAGAATCCCATGAGTGCAGCGCTGCCAGTTTGACCGCCAATTATCAGATTAGCACTCTCTCCCGGCCTACCCACCCACCTGTTTATCTCTCTCTCTCCCTCTCGACCCGGGGGAGGGACCTAAGGGGACACACCGACCACCACCACCACCACCACTACCACCACCACAACGTGGCAACATGGGAAAAAATCGCTGCCGCATGGCATAGAATTTATACAAATCCTTGTTATAATCCTAAACATCAACACTCATTGTACTATGTAGCTTCCTTTACTATATACAGAATATATAAAATATCACTTTCAAATAGCACATGGATGGGAAATAAGAGAGAGAGATGCATGTACGAAGGCTGATTTGGCAGCATGGCTAGAGGTAAACGACAATACCAGCTCCACCCTGAACCACCTTCATGCTCTGAACAGACTATAGGGGGGCACTAGTTTTATACGGATTTTCGAATAGTACAGGGGTCCTGGGTCCCTAACCCCCGTACTATTTGAGGGATGACTGTATATACATATATGTATATATATATACACGGGCGCCAAGGTAAGCGCCGCAAACACCACACACAGGCAAAGCAATGCCTGGAGAAGGTAGGGCACACACAAAAGCAATTAACTGGGCCATGATGAACGTAAACAATGGCGTACGAGGCGCTTGTTGTGTGGTGCGCAAGGTAAAGAGAATCTCTTTACCTTGGTGGTGCGGTACGCCGCCCGGGCAGAGCTTAGAGGCACCGCATGGGCAATGTGAACAACTTTTGGCAGTGCGCGACAGTTTATTTATTTATTTATTTTTTTAAAATCTAATTTTTTAAATCTCCCGGATACGGGTGAGGTTGGATACGGTGCACCCGGATAACTAAGGGTTTACTGTACATCTAAGAGATGAACTAAAGCAAGTTACAATAAAAGTTCTTTAATGGGGAATGTATTATCATCATCATTTCATTAACGTCTGTTTTCACTCTTCCTGAGCGGTTGGACGCTCTTTAACCCTTAAACTGCGGAGGACTAAATGCCGGATATTTTTCCTTCGCGAGTTAATATTAACATTATAATAAAAAGCGAAAATATAAATCTAATAGTATGTCATCAATGAGAAAAATGTATTTTGATGTATTACAGCAGTTCAGAGTGGTACATGAATAATTAGAGCAAATAAAAGGCCCTAAAAATTCGCGCACTTTCCAAAGTGCAGGAAAAAAGTGACATGTCGTGTAGAATGAGGTGGAGCGGGTGGAAGCGGTGGACATCTGCCCGCGTGGCTTCTCTCTCTCTCTCAATACCTGTGTAAACATGCATTGAGAGAGAGAGAGAGAGAGAGAGAGAGAGAGAGAGAGAGAGAGAGAGAGAGAGAGAGAGAGAGAGAGAGGCCTAACTTATCACTCCCCCTCCTCCCTATATGTGTGTATGTGTGTGTGTGTGTGTGTGTGTGTGTGTTGAATGGTGTGTAAAATAATAATAATAATAATAATAGGTTTATTAATGTAAGGCAGCCGTCAGGCTGTGTGTGTGTGTGTGTGCGTGTGTGTGTGTGTGTGTGTTGCATGATAATAACCACAGACAGCTCGATCTTGTCCATTTTGCGCGTGATCGTCTCCGACTCCAGTCATTGTCCTGGTCTTACACGTATAGGACACGTACACACACACGGAGTGTTTGGATGAGTGAAGGAAGGGAGGGAAAGAGTGTGTGTGTGTGTGTGTGTTCACACTTACAGGCCTATTGTATCTTCCTGCCAGCTCATCTCTCTCTTTCTCTCTCTCTCTCTCTCTCTCTCTCAGGTAATGAACTATAATGATGTAAAAAAAAATCTGATTTACACCATGGACCAAGACAACCAGGGCTTTCCGCACACACACACACACACACACACACACACACCTGTGTGCAAAGAAGCTTACTGTTACGTATTATATTCAAGTTATAATTCAAAATTTGTAATCTAGTCTGCCTTGACAACCTCTATTTTCTCTTCCACTACCATGTTTTCTATTATGTTATGGTAGATTACTACCTGGTGGGTCAGGAGAGTTTCCAGGCGCCTCCTACGTTTCCACAAACACTCGAATGAGGGCCTTATCGTAGAATTTCAGGCTCTGGTGAAGGTATCACTAAGTTGCCAGCGATCACGAGAATGCATTTGAAAGAAAGCTCGCCAGGAAAATTCAATACATGCGGCTCGAAAATTCATGATCATATAAGCGATCACAGCGTCACGGGATCGGAGAGGTTTGATTAAATAAGCGATTGCAGCGGTTTAAGGGTTAAAGGATCACATCTTGGAGATATGACAAGTTACCGTATTTTGCGGCATATAACGCGCACCCCAAACTTTAAGACAACAATTTTGGAAAAAAAAGTTCTTAAAATGCTCAAAAATATATACGGGTTCAAGAACATTGACGATGTACAGTTTTCCGAAATTTATATATTTTTGGCGTGATTTGTACTGTTTGAATTGACAAGTGTCCTTGAGTAAAGCAATGTAAATGGCGGCTGGGCTGGTGTTGTGAGAAATGCATCCCCGTACATACTGATGATGCACAGCTTCTGATATCATAATAACCATATTGTTCCCACCATCACTCGTAGGTTATGACAGACAACTTGGCAAGACACAATTCACACGGTTCTGGTGAAACACGGCATGCAGCTGTTTGTTGTATGGGTGTGGTTGTGCGGTTTTCAAACAAAGCAAATGGCGGCCAGGCTGGTATTGCGCAAAATAACTCCTTGTACAAGACTCATGATGTACAGTCGCGATATGAAGTGATGTCGCCGCTCTCAAAATGTTTCGTACAGGAGCATTTGAAGGTAAAAGAAGTGATGTGTATTTATTGCTAATGTTATAATGTTCCCTTTTAATGATAATCTGTAATACATTGTGATGTAAAACACGGTAAAATAACACAGTAGTATCTGAATTACAATTATACATTCATTTGTTTAAAAAAATGCGACTGCGAATGTCATGTGTTGTCTTCAGTACTGAAGACAACCTTGAAATTATTTAGCTCACGTCGTGTGCTTAGCTTTGCAAAACAGTTGTTATACGTTGTTCAGATTTAGGCGATATATATATATATATATATATATATATATATATATATATATATATATATATATATATATATATATATATATATATATATATATATATATATATATATATATATATATATATATATATATATATATATATATATATATATATATATATATATATATATATATATATATATATATATATATATATATATATATATATATATATATATATATATATATATATATATATATATATATATATATATATATATATATATATATATATATATATATATATATATATATATATATATATATACACACACACACACAGTAGAGCCCATTTAGCGCGAGAATTAGGTGGATGAATGCGGTCGCGCTAACTGAATTCGCGCTAATTGAATAAAGTAACCAATATGAAAAAAATTATTTGGTGCACACGCGGGTCTGACTTTTGGGTTTGATAATTACTCAAAATACGCAGTCATCAGTTATCGAGGAGTGATGGTGACTCTGGCAGCCCCAGGTGTCGGCGGGGTTAGCAGCGGCAGCAAGTGGGTGTGACAAGAGTTTGGCCCAGCAAAGGTTCGGCGAGCAGGGTGTGGGCGTGTGTGGGCGTCGTGCCCAGCCAGGCCGACATCACACTCGTTATCATCAAGCATGTTATGGTGACAGTGGCCACTCAATCAATAGTGATGCCTTGCCTCATCTGCCCCGCTGCGGCAGGTAATAGTGACGCCCCACGGGGCCGACGCGGCGAAGCTCATGCCCGTGGCGACGCCCCGAGGATGGTGGAGGAGGCAGCAGCGGGGCCGGGACATGGAGTGTGACAGTGGCTGCTGCGGCACCACACGGGCAGCGAGCTGTGCACCGCCCCCAGCAGGAGGTGGTAGGTGAGGCGGGCAGCCTCCGAGGGGGGCCAGGGGGGGCAGGACGACGTTAGAGAGCATGAGAGACTGGGACCATGTGCATGGGGAGTGGTGGCGGGGGGCTGTGTTGTGTGAGGCAGGCCACCCAGGCCACGCGCATCATGGCGGCTTGGCGCAATTTTCAAAATTCAGTCGTTGTGGCTGCTCGCGCTAACTGAGGCTTTCGCGCTAATTAATATTTTTCTTGGTAGATGGTGGCTCGCGCTAACTGAGGCTTTCGCGCTAATTAATATTTTTCGTGGTAGATGGTGGCTCGCGCTAACTGTGGTTCATATATATATATATATATATATATATATATATATATATATATATATATATATATATATATATATATATATATATATATATATATATATATATATATTCTGGGTCATTCCATGAACTGTCTTCTGCAGTTATTACTACACACGCACAGTATGACATGATGCGAATGGACAGTTACTGGCATTACTTTGCGTTTTATTGATTAAGAAACAATCAAATAATAAGGTTTCACATTAAACACCTTTTATTCACTATGATGGCTTCTTCTCATAAGCATGGGCACTAAAATATATAGTAACATTGCTCAGTAATGATGATGAATGAAGAATGCCTTCATAGGTAGGGTTGCCATATCTGAACTATCAAAATTCCGGACGCCTCTACGAACACTCGACCATAGCCTAATGTTTGGCAACGCTGCGATTAGCCTACCCGCCCGACCACCACCTCCATTTCAAAGCCATATATTCTTATTTCCCCACCTTCCTCGATTATTTTATGGCACTTATAAGCTGTGGACATGTTCCACTGATCACCTCCAAGCATTAGAAGTCTACATGAAGCTTTTGTCATCGTTATATTGACCAAGAAAGGCAATGATGTTTGCGATCGGCGGCAGAGTGAGGAGCTTGGAGTTTCAAAACACGACTATTCTGAAGCTATTTATTCTTATTTTTTCATCTCCGACTATCCCACGGTAGTTATAGGCAGTGGGCATCTTTCCTTGATCACTATCATTCATTACAAGTCCACGGAAAGCTTTTGTTATTGTTATGTTGACCACGAAAGGCAAAGAGTGAGTCAGGGCTGAATAATAGGTATGGTGCGCGGGCGATGGTGTCATCATCAAACGAGAGTATAAATTAAATAAATTACGCCATCCTAGTTTAGGATATCGACTAATTATGCATGTCCTATATATTGTGCATATGTTAGATTTGTTGTTGTCAACAATGATCATGAAAAGATGATTTTACTTTCTGTTTGAGTAATATGTCGATATTTGGACTTCATTTGACTTGTTCCTTGGTGAATGAAAACACTTTGTGTCAAAATATTTCTAAAACTCTTCATAAGACATCATTGAATATTTTTTTTCTATTTTTTTTCTAGCGTGTAAAATATATTTAGTTATGATGAAGATACAGGAAAATAATGGTACTCTTGAAAATATATAACAATACCTGCGTGATCGAAAATAAACGTACACGGCGACATCACTTCATATCGCGACTGTACAGTTTCTGATATCATATTTACCCCATTATTCTCAGTAATATTAATGATTAATAATGAACACATGGATATCTTTTTCCAATATGATTTTTTATGTAGCTTGTACTGCTCCTTAGTCATACAATCTTAAGCCACCAGTGACATCAAGATCAAGATCATACAAATGGCGCCCGACGGGAAAATGGGATAACAGCAGGGCATGGGCGATCCTCCACCGATTGAATTTTTGTATAGTAGTTATTTGATCGCCCTGTATTCTATGGTAACATATTATAAGACAGCAATGGACTATGAAGGATCATTAACAATAATAAAGGAAAGTTTGCAGTTGTTATTGGACAAGACAAAAAACAGACTCTTAAAAACACCCCAAAGAAAAAAAATCATTAAAAATTTGTACATTCGGCGTATAACGCACAGGGCTAAACTTTCAGGCATTTTTTATGTGAAAAAGGTGTGTGCTATACGCCGCAAAATACAGTATCTGAAGAAGTACTTGAATTACATGTTAAACAAAGGACACACCGTCGGCAGCAGTCAGGAAATGTGCACCATTTTCATTTTCAACTCAATGGAGCTTAAACATTCAGCATGCATTTACTCATGAATGATTCTTTATATAAAACTCAGGTAATAAAAATGACCATAGCTACATAACCCTAAACAGCAGTAGCCATTGCCGCTCAGCTGATACATGTAAACAATCATATGACGTGTTGGAGGGGGCGATGATGCAATCTTTTCTTTTTCTTCCTCTTTTCTATTTTCACTCTTTTTGTTATTCTTTTCCTTTCTTCATCTCATTATTATTCTTATATTTACATTCTTCCCTTCCTTTCCTTTTTCTTTATTTCAATTTCTCTCTCTCTCTCTCTCTCTCTCTCTCTCTCTCTCTCTCTCTCTCTCTTTTATTTTTAAGTTCCACCCTGTATAATAATAAACATTTAACAGTTAAAGCCTGATCAAGAGTTGGACTCACAATTGCCAACAAGTACCCTCCCAACAGGAGAAAGCTCATGCTCATTATAGTCATTCTTTGGGTACTGCCAGGACCTCACACACCTTGCTCAAGGGGGGACAGGAACCACTTTTTGTCAGCAGAAAGATTCCGGCCTGAGCTGGAATACATTTGGCATGATTCCAGGCAGAAATGTAAATATCAGGTACCTTTTGCGAGCTGCCCCTCTACGTTTGACAGCACAAGAACAAGCATGATTGAACCAAGGCGTTTTATAGCATGTGGGGTAGAGGTAGAAAGTGAAATGTGTGCCTCCATTCCAGAGATAATCACCTCTGTGATGCACTGGGCACACACAGAGGGGTCTCTCTCCCGAAAGCAGTAATCATTCCACTGCTGAAGCAAATGCCAGTAGCACCGCCTCTTTGGTGGGTTCAGAGGCTATAAAGGAGTGATAGGACAGAATGCAAAAATAAGGTTGTGATTGGAGGAGGCCAAAGGAGGGAACACATTAACCCCCTATGGCTGCAAAAGTTTTTCTCAGATCACCCTGATAGAAAATTTTCTGGTGCACCCTGCTGGGAAATCCGTTTCTTTCTAGGTTGTTGCATGTGGCAGGAATTCCATGATTCCCAAAACATTCCAACTTTTTACTGGTGTGACGTACAGAAAAATTAATTGAAGAAAAGTTGCTCATTTCATCATGATGGAGTCTGAACAATATGGTTTATAATCTTTTACCTGGAAATTTACTCCCTACAGAGAGCCAAAGTTGCAGTGAAACTCAAAAAATTATTTTTGTAAGTTTTTGTAATTTTTTTCTGGAATGAATCTCATTGAATAAAAGTTGTAGAAAATCATCTGTATAACTCAACAGTGAAATCATATTATGATTTGGACTGACCATTTGGTTGGAATTCCATGATTCCCAAAAATTCCAACTTTTTTATTGAAGAAAAGTTGTTCATTTTATCAGGATTGAATGTGAAAAATATAGTTTATGATCTTTTACCCAGAAATTTACTGCCTACAGAGAGCCAAAGTTGCAGTGAAACTCAAAAAATATTTTTTGTTAATTTTTCTAGTCTTTTTCATTCTGGAATAAATTTCATTGAATAAAAGTTGTAGAAAATTATCCATATAACACAACTGTGAAATCAGATAATGATTCGGACAGACCGTTTAGCTGGAATTCCATGATTCCCCCCAAAAATCTAACTTCTGCTTCCCACTCCTCTGAACACTACTGTGAACGTCACATAGATCAGTGGAGGTGTCAAGACTACGCTCAGCACGCACACAATGAGCAGAAACTATAAGAAGACCACCAAAACAGGACGGCTGAGGGTACATAATTGCTCTGCAAACGCCATGATGCGTAGGCAGGAACTGTTAACTATTTTTAGCATGGAATGGTGATAAGGAACAAAAGAGGTGCCACTTAGTCATTTAGCATCAACAAAAACCTAGTTACACGCGGCATTCAAATTCCAGATAGCTTCTCGCTCTCTGGCGCTGGCATCATGCTCGTTGCCCACCTCTGATAGAACTACTGTATTTCGCGGCTTATAAAGCGCACCTTTTTCACATAAAAAATGCCTGAAAGTTTAGCCCTGCGCATTATACGCCAAAGGGAAAATTTTTTATTGATTTTTTTTCTTCTTTGGGGTGTTTTAAGGGTCTTTTTTTTTGTCTTGTCCAATAACAACCGCAAACTTACCTTTATTATTGTATATGATCCTTCGTAGTCCATAGCTGTCTTATAATGTGTTACCATAGAATACAGGGCGATCAAATAACTACTACAGTACCCTCTCGAGTTTCGCGCTTGCTTCATTCTGAAGGTATAGCGCTAAACTCGAGGATCGCGAAACTCGAGGTATTGAAATCCATGAAAAAGCGCTTATTGGTTCCGCCCCGTGGAAAAAAACTACTTTTTTTTCGACTTTACTCCTTTGTTATCACAATTTTTTCGACTGTACTCCCTTGTTATTTCAAAATACGTACCTTGGTAATAGGCAGCATATGGGAAGTGAGGCCGGGTCGTTTTGAAGCCGCAGCTGAAGACTTGAAGGCGACTGCCTTACAATTGGCTGGCAGTTCTGAGAACATGTTTGTGATCCACGTGGTGTCATCTGCTAAAGTAAGGGCGATCGCTCGCAGTCACCCGTGGTACAGTTGGACAAACCTATAGCTTCTGGAAGTTTTGTGTGTTATGATATAATCTGCTAACTCTTTCTGTTGTAAATCATTAAATCATTAACATCATTATTGACTTTTCAATGCCTATTGAACATAAACCGCCGCCGCAGCAGCGAAATAGCTCGCAGAGAGGTTCAACTTGCTTACTGTTTCCAAATTTCCCTCACCGCTCACAAAGATCACAAGCGGATAAACTAGAACAAAACCAGGCAAATTAATACTTTTAATGCTGTGTATTCCCACAGTGCGCATGTGTGGTGGACAGTAGAACGACTAATTTCAGCAGGGAGATATTTCTCGCAACACCAGCCAGTGTAGTGGACCTGACCGTCGCTGCCATGTGATGTGATGGTGTCAGAGGCATTGCCTTTACAACGGCACCAGTGTAGTGGACCTTCTTCTTCTTTAGACGTGACCCGCACATGTCAAAGCACCGTGAAACTCGAGGCGGTAATGCGCGAAACTCGGGATGGTAAGAATTTAGGGCTAAGCGCTAAACTCGAGGATCGCGAAACTCGGATAGCGCGAAACTCAAGAGGGTACTGTATACAAAAATTATATCGGTAGAGGATCGCCCATGCCTTGTTGTTATCCCGTTTTCCATCGGGCGCCGACACGACCCAGGAACCATTTGTATTGTTTTGTATGACTAAGGAGCACTGTTGCCAATCTGAGCAGTACAAGCTACATAAAAAATCATATTGGAGAAGAAATATCTGTGTGTTCATTATTAATTATTAATATTAGTGAGAATAATGGGGTAAATATGATATCAGAAACTGTACATCATGAGTCTTATACGAGGATTTATTTCGCGCAACACCAGCCCGGCCACCATTTGCATTGTTTGAAAACCACACAACTACACCCACACAACAAACAGCTGCATGCCGCGTGTCACCAGAACCGTGTGAATTGTGTCTTGCCAAGTTGTCTGTCATAACCTACGAGTGATGGTGGGAATAATATGCTTATTGTGATATCAGAAGCTGTGCATCATCAGTATGTACGGGGATGCATTTCTCACAACACCAGCCCGGCTGCCATTTTCATTTCTTTACTCAAGGACACTTATCAACTCAAGCAGTACAGGTTACACCAAAAATATATAAATTTCGGGAAACTGTACATCGTCAAAGTACTTTAACTGTACATATGAGCATTTTAAGAACTTTTTTTCTTTCAAAATTGTTGTCTTAAAGTTTGGGGTGCGCGTTATACGCCACGAAATATGGTATATGACACCAGCGGCATCAACGTCATTATGGGGTTAACAGAGTAAGCCAAAAGGTTAGAGGTAAGGAAGAGATCTACAATGCTAGGCATGTCTTCAGGTGCTGAGCCAGCTGCTCAAGATCATTCAGGAGAGCAAAGTTGTAGGCTTGTTCACCAGGCTGGTAAGTGAAAGAGGATGAAAGCCAAAGTTGTTGGTGAAGATTGAAATCTTCTAAGATGAAGATTTTAGTGAAGGGAGAGTGGGTGAAGATGTGCTCCACTTTGGAATTAAAATAGTCAAAGAACTTTACATAGTAAGAAGAGTTGGGAAAGAGATAAATAGCACAGATGTATTTAGCAATAGAATAATAAGTCTTAGCTAGATGGTGAAAATTCTGAAGAATCAGCGTCATGAGCACAAGCAAGTTTTGTTGTTGCGTACGTGGACGCAGCATCCAGTTTTGAATTCAAAGTTAGGATAGATATAGTAGAAGGGAACAGAGTAAAGACTACTGTCAGTAACCTCAGAAACCTATGTTTCGGTTAGGAAGAGAAGGTGAGGCTTAGAGGAGGAGAGATGGTGTTCCACAGATTAGAAATTTGTGCAAAGACCAAAAATCTTACAAAAGTTGATGAAGAAAAGGTTAGAAGTGCTATCAAGACACCTCTTGGGTCTGGGGCCAAAAGTGGAGTCCGATCTTGGGGCATTTACCGTTGCCCCCACCTAGATTGGCCTCTGAGGCAATGTTTAGGTTTGCCATTATTAAGTTTGGTAAATTTAATGAAATGTTGTGTGTGTGTTGTGTGTATGTAGTGTAGTGTGGAAAGTATGAGAATTTGTCTTTAGAGAGCATGCTGAACTACTTTCTGATGTTAATAAGACAATAGGGAAGCAGAAAGTGATGGTCATGGGAAGGGTCTCTCCTGTATATACCTCATCGGGAGGGGCTTATGTCCATTTCGGCAAGCGTCTGCCCAGCCTACTCTCTTTGTATTGAACCATGGTCATTTCTGACAACTCTGAAGAGCCTTCACTGGCTGCCACATCCAGAGAGAATGAGCAACAACCATAGTTATTTGTTAGCTACTTTAAAGGAATAAACTATAAATTTGCGATTGTGTTTTCCATTATAAGCTAAAGGAAAGTATGACACATTTTCTAAAACAGCAAAACACTGTCTTGCTCAGTGCCTGCCTGCCTTAGTTCAACTCTTTTACTTTTATTGTTTCAGAATTTTTTTAGGAAAATGTCCATGGAGCAGAAGTTTGAACATGCTTAACTACAAATCCACGGGCCCCGGGTCAAATCCCAGCTCGGGCAGTCAGGGTGCTGCTAAACTACTATTCATCCTCCCTTTCAGGCTGGTCGATAAATTAGAATGTTGGGAAACCTGGAGAAGGCAAGGTGTGGCAATTCAAGACTTCACACTGGCCCGTGCCCCTGGTAATGGGTTCTTACCCACTACAGGCTCACACAGACAATGAAATGGAGTTAAGCACTGCAACCACACACAGTTATGGTGTATGCACCCAGCTTTACCTTACCTTACCTCTGTATTGAGATCAGCATTAAGTTTATTGATAACTTCCATTATATAAGTCATCATCATCATCATTTCATCAACGCCTACTCCTAGGAGCTCCCACCAGGGGATGGCCACGGCAAAAGAGTTTCCATCTTTCTCTATCCAGACACTCCCTCCTTGCCTGCTCAAAGTTTCTCAAGGATCTTTTCCCCCCTCTCCCTAGTGTACTCCTGCACCCTATCTCTCCATTTCACTGAAGGTCATCCTCTAACATTCCTTTCCTCTATTTCACTCACATACACTCTTCTGGTTATCTTACTCTCCTCCATTTGCTCCATGTGGCCAAACCACTTTCAAGTCTGTCGCTTCACTTCTTCCACCACTCCACACTTCTTCCCTTCACCCCCGTGACAAATTCCAAAGCGCTCATACACACTTTCATTACTCATTCCATCCATTCTACACACACCACAAGCACTCCTCAAATAACTCATTTCCACTGCCTGCACTCTAGACCTCTGACTTTCATTCCAGGCCCACGTTTCACTTGCATATGTGAGGGTTGGTACTATTATTGTATTTCTCAAATCTCTCTTTACCTCCATGCTCACACTTCTGCCATTCATGATTCGTCCCAAAGACCCTACCACCCTTCTTCCTTGCAATGCCCTTTCTCTTGTCTCTCCCTCCGAACCACCATGCTTACACATAACTGATCAAAGGTACTTAAACTCAATGACCTCCTCCATTTCTTCACCATTCAAAATTATTTTGCACTCTTTTTCACATTCCATTCCCACTCAATATGGGCATACAAAATCTACAACTTCACTTCTACTCCGCTCACAAACCATCACTTTACTTTTGTTGACATTTACTTTCAGCTTTCTCCTTTTACAGACACTATCAAAAACACTGCCCAAATTTTGTAAGTAACTTTCATTTTCTGCAATGAGCACTGTGTCATCAGCAAATAAGATTGAATTCAGCACCCACTTCCTTCCCTCATCGTACATATTTACTTCAACTTCCCCAACTTTGCCCTTCATTTCTCTCATAACACCATCCATATAGATATTGAACAACCATGGTGACATGACACACCCCTGCCTTAAGGGGAGAGTCCGGTTTAGATCGGGGGTGCCATATCTCCGGTAAATATGCATGAATCGCTCTGATTTTTATGTTGTGAAGTATTGGCATCATTTACATCAACATTAGACATTGACCCCCATTCTTGTCCCCCTCCCCCCCCCCTCCAACTACAACTACAACGAAAATTTAAAAGCGAATCTCCGTCGTTATTATTGGCCCCACAACCTTCATTTTTCTGTGACTTAGAGACGTTATAATATGAAATGTTTCTTCGTCGTTAGATTTTTCATTTCAGCTTTTGAATTTGTTTTATGATTTTTTTTTTTTGTGTGTTTTTTTTTGCCTTTTTTTGACCAAAAAAATATTAATATAAAATTAAACCAGACATATATAAAAAAAAAACAGCTACGATGATTTGAAGAGAAAGTATTCCTCTGCCTTTTAGTCTTTGTTTCATTGAAATCAAGCTAAAACTGGCTCCAAGGTTAACGTTAGAAGGGGAATAACTTATGTTTTGAGATATGGGCTGATAAAGTTTATTGATGGATCGCGATCCCGTTAAAACACACTAGGAAGCTTTTTTCAGGTTTACTATGAGTTTTTTTTTATCATCTTCAATATGCGAGATAGTTGCCAAAATGTATACCTACCAAATATATTTTTTTCACAGTCATTTTTTTTATATTTTTGGGGTCTCCAAACCGGACTCCCCCCTTAAGCCCACTTTAATCTCAAAATGTTCACTTGTTTCTCCAGTAATTTTGACACATGCAGAAGCATCCTCATAGAAAGACTTTATTGCACTAAGCAGTTTTCCTCCCACACCATATATCTTTAAAACATCCCACAATGCATTCCAATCGACTCTGTCATTAGCTTTTTCTAAATCCATGAAGGCAGTGTATAGTTTCTTTCCTTTTGCTATTATTTTTTCTAATACCATCCTGAAGGAAAATATCTGATCCACACATCCCCTTCCCTTTCTGAAGCCTCCTTGTTCTTCACTAATTTTCTCTTCTGTTAGCTTTTGCACCCTCTCTATTATGACTTTTCCATATACCTTTTCGGGTATACTCAGGAGACTTATACCTCTATAGCTCCTACACTCCCCTCTCCTGCCCTTCCCCTTGTAAACTGGGACAATGATGGTTTTTGTCCAGTCTGCTGGCACCCCCCCCCCTCCTATGCCACTTCATATATCTTGACCATCCATTTAATAACTACATTTCCTCCACGCTTCAACATTTCTGCTGTGATTCCATCAATTCCTGCTGCCTTTCCATTTTTTAATCCATGTCATCAATTAATTGAATACCAGTTATCAAAGTTAAAACTTGAGTTAAGGAATTAAGAGTTAACAAAGATAACTCTAACTGTGCTCAGCTCTGTATATACATGATAAACACCGCACAGGTTAAGAACAGACCATTTAGTCTGGACCAATGTCTGTGAGGTCTGAGCATCTACATAAATCTATATAAATTCACTTTTAAATGTTCAGAATTCACTATTCTTCTTTCTTGAAGTCACACCCTCAATTCTTAGCAGCTATTCCTGTACAGAGACAATAGTACCTGTGGTTGAATTGAAGGCACTGTAAAAGAAACAATGCTTACCATCCCAGGAGCTGGACTCCACCCAGTTGATGGCATTGATAAGGGCAGCAGTCCCCCCATAGCAGGCGTTGGTGGTGTCAATGCCTTCCACATCCGTGTTGCCAGATTCCTCAAAGAGTTGCATCAAGCAACTCTTAACACTCTTTGACTTATCAATTATTGTTTCTGTCCCAACTTCAAGCCTGCCAATGTTTTCATAACCTGAAATATAAATCAAAATAAATCCTTCATCAGTAGGGTACATGTAATATGCAACAGCCAGGTAGCCAGACAGGTAAATATAATATGACAGCCCTTAGTCAGCATTCCAAAAAGATTACACAAGGATGCAGCAAGTTTATGCTAATAAATTGCCTCTGCAGTCGGCTGTTACTCAACTCCACCAGCCTGATGAGTGCCTATGAAACTTTTTTTTTGGCCTAAAATATGCAGAATCACATGGAATTTAAATTTGAATACCCAAATGTATAAAATAATATATTAGATTATCACAGATGTAATGAGCTGAAATGCTTGAGAATTACCCAGTAGATTCTGTGTTGATTTTTATCCTCCCTGTGTGTGCTTCTAGGAGAAGTACAGGTACAGTAGCAGAATGAGCCCAGTGCTCACATTCAGTCTATTGTTAAGTGGGAGCCCCATACCTCTAAATTGACTTTTACAGCACCAAGATGAAAACAAGATACATTCTAATTTCACATGCCTTATGAGCTTAAAAATTCTAAGCTAACCAACCTTACTGTTGTGGTAGTAAGTACAAATTACTGGCTAGAACAAACTACAGTTTAGCATTGGGTAATAATGATGTAAAACCAGAGTAGAAGTCTAATAATCCAAACTCCGGTGGATCTGCACCTCAGAGGGGTGAGAAATTTTGAAAGAAAATTGAGGGCACAGCAGACTACCACAAATGTGTACATACACTCTGCAGAAAACAGTAACACATCAACAAATTTTTAGAAAGGTGGTTACTACCATACCACTAAAATAATTAAAATTCTAGCCCCATGTGGAACTTAGTAGTACTTAATTCTTTCCTTGTTTCTGTCAGCAGTTAGTTTGGACATGTCCATTTAATTTATTTGTGTGGGATATATACATTATCAAAAAATGTGAATCTGTTTATGTATGTATATATTTGAAAGTGTGTGATTGTTGATTGTCAGTGTGTGTGATTGTTAGTGTGTGTGTGTGTGTGTGTGTGTGTGTGTGTGTAATTCACCATGGCCTGATCACGTGTTGGACTCGTAATTGCCAGCAGGTACCCTCCCAACACGAGCAAGTGCTCTTTATCGTCGATCTCTGGGTACTTATCATCGATCTGTGTGTGTGTGTGTGTGTGTATGTGTGTGTGTGAGAGAGAGAGAGAGAGAGAGAGAGAGAGAGAGAGAGAGAGAGAGAGAGAGAGAGAGATAAACATTTAAGTGAGTCTTTGACATATAGTGCAACTCCACCTCCCTTTCTGCCCCTTCTGTCTTTGTGAAACATCTGATAACCCGTTATTTCAAATTCTGATCTAAAATTTCTATTAGCAGTGTCTAACCATGTCTCAGTGATTGCTATTATGTCAAAATTTTCTGAACAAGCTTCACCCCTTAGTAAGTCTATTTTGTTTCATGTTCTGGGGTACTTATTGTTGTTTGTTTTGAGGGTGTAATATAGTCAATACAGTAAACCCTCTGGTATCCGGGTTAATAGAGCCACGGGGGCACCCGGATATGGGAAAACCCTGGATATGGTGTAGGTTAAGTCTACAGACCCGAAAACCCAACTTTCGATCATGGCCTGCCATAAAGGCAACGACAGAGTACAGGTAACTCTCGATTTACGCGAGTATTGTGTCCTTGAAGAGGTCGCGTAAATCAAAAACAATGTAAATCAAACAAGAGGTAGGTTTCTATCGAAAAATAAATATTCACTTCATTCAGTGGAGAGAGAGAGAGAGAGAGAGAGTATCCATATCACTGAGATATCCACTCAGGCACTCAGTCTCTGCCTCACTCGTGTGAGGAAGAAATGAGGGACACCATGAGCGACTCGCTAGTATTGGTACCGGTACCGTGCAGTCTGGTACCGATACCATACCTTATAGCTGGTACCGTTAGTACTGGTACCTGCCCACCCCTATTGTTGAGTAGCGTGGCAGCGTGGGTACTGTATTGTTGTTCAAGTGGTGCGCGGGAAGAACTGAGCTCAGCTGTGTACGCGCTGCAGAGTCCAGCTGCGTGAGACATCTGGTGGCCACTCCATAAAATATTGCGTATAAGTGAAAAAACGTGTAAATTAAACATTTATTTGGATTTTGGACCCCGCGTTATTTAAAAAACGCGTAAACCAAACTCGCGTAAATCGAGAGTTACCTGTACTGCATAAGTGCTTCTGTCCATACTCATACTATAGTATGCCCCATGGCTTTGTAGCAGTCAGTCTGCACCAGGAAGTGAAATGCGCGCGATTGACATGCTCCGGGCACTGAGAAAAGGGTTCGAGCAGCGTCGTCATGGTTAGCATTCACGGCAATCTCTCCCTGGCTTATTGCAGTCCTACTGCACCTTGGGGGATCTGTTACTTGGGATTCGGCAATTAGGTGTGACAGCCTCAGCCGCTAACCCATTGCTGGGGTGCCTAGCCCCGTGTTCACAGACAGCAGCTAATGTTCCCCTGCCTGGCCTTCCCAGCAGCGGGACCTGGACCCAACCCAGAAAAGCCCAGGTATTTGTGGCAGCTTAGTCACCCAAGTCTGCACCATAGTGTTTACCATGTAGGCTTTCTAGCAGGCCTAGCACTGCCACAAGAAACTTTTTATGGGTCCAGTTTTACAAAACTGGAAGGCTGACGCTCTGTGCTGTTCTTAGGTGCGCGCCCGTGGCTTTATTGCTGCGTAGCTGCATTAGCAACCTCGTGGCTACGAGCACCGCGGGCTTTACCACCCGGGTCAACCAGAAGGCATACCAGAGCGATACCCGAACCGGTCCAGGCCGGCAACGGGCATCAAGTGCTCAAAGCAGGCTTCTATACGGACGCCCGGGCAGGCACCCCAGGGCACTACCCTTTTAAGCCCGACAATGAGCCTGAAGGCCCACAGACGCCAGGCAAGTATGCCAGGCCGCCCCACTCTGAGTGTGAGTGGGGAAGATAACCAAGGAGTCAATGACAACCTGGCGCATCCGCTAGCGCGGTGATCTGTGGCTGTTTAGTTACACTGTGTTGCCCTTGCGAGCCAGGGGGGGGGGGTACCCCTTGCACAGTGCATCCAGCGGGACCACGGGGAGGCCAGCCACAAGATGTAACCACGATTTACGGCCATCGAAGAGAAGATGGCACCACTATAAACACTTGCCTGTGCCAATACGGGCTGGGCCCAACTGCCATCCAGGCCCCTCAAGCAAGCCTACTGGCACTATAGGCATTGGCATAAAATAAATAAATAAAAAAAAATAAAAAATAAAAAAATAAAAAAGCCCACACCTCCAGATCGGGCTGGCACACAGAACTCCCGAACCCCTGCGGGCCCCTTTACTCGCCTTACCGTAAGCATGGTAAAATCTTTCTTTCACATGTCGGACCGAGGGTGGTACTTATCCGCATTTCTTATTCCGCCCTCACTCCCACAGGAGTGCTAGCAGACCCGCACGCCTTCTCCACGGGGACGGAGCCCTGCTCACATAGTCCAGTCTAGATTTAGGCAGTCATCAAGGCTTAAGCTAGGGTTCGCACTGTGTGTTTCATTTAAACAGTCCTTTGACACTCCCGCCATTTAAACCTGCACTGTCTTGACTCGTCACTTCGATATGGTCTGCAGCGCTCGGCAAGAACGTTAACGTGCCAGTTGTACTGCAAAGCACACAGCTTTCCAGCAAACCTGCACACCAGGACGTCAATATCATTGGTACATGCCAGCTAGGGCACACCTTATGGGTGCGGTACGCCGCCTGGGCAGAGCATAGAGGCATCGCACGGGCAATTTGAATGACTCTTGGCAGTGCGTGACAAATTTTTAAAAATTTTTTTGGAAAAAATAAAATATTTTCAAAACTCCCGGATACGGGTGAGGTTGGATACGGTGCACCCAGATAACTAGGGGTTTACTGTATTTTTATTCTTAACCCCTTCACTCCGTCTGACGGCGTCACCATATGGGAAGGGTTAGTCCTCTTCTAAACCTCTTAATCCTCTTCCATTTCCTCTTCATCCTCTTCTAAACCTTTTAAGAGGAAATGGAAGAGGACTAAGAGGAATTTAGAGGAGGATTGAGAGGTTTAGAAGAAGATTAACCCTCTTTCATTTTCTCTTGACCCTTTCCATACTGTGCCGCTGACGTCTGCGTCACAGATTGAAAGGGTTAATGCCACTATGTATCATCAGCATACTGAAATGATATTTACATTATGTATGCCAAGCAGCCATCTATGGCTCTGCAGACTAAGCCATATCCTCATTGTATGATTCATAAAATGGCAATAAAGACTAAAATTTAAAAAAAACTAAAAATGTTCTGGCCATCACCACTTCGGGCTTGGGTGTGTGGAGATGTCACAGCACTTTTTTTTTTTTTTTTTTTTTTTTTTACGTTGTTGCCTATTGCGCCGGTAGGCATCTTCCCGGTGGGGCCTGATGGTCGGCCCAAGGCTTCTTCCAGGTGGGGCCTGATGGTCGGCCCAGCCCGTTCTGGCGCAGGCGAGTGTTTATAGTGGCGCCATCTTGCGGCGTGGCCTTCATCACTGCCCCAATTGTTTACGGGAGAAATGTCTGGTGTCTTGTGTCAACTTCATAGTTACTTAGCCATCCTTTTACTATTTTATTTACATGACCTGGTGCTTCATCCTGCTGGCAAACTTTGACTTGAGTCTTTTCGAAAGACTCAAGATTAAGAGTTCCACATGCATACTGTTCCTGCTTTTCACTGACTTCAGAATGTCAAGCAAGCGATAAGCTTCAATATCTAATTCAGCTTAAATTTTTGTGCAAGATAATCCCTTACATCAGCTCATTTAAACAGCTCCTCTGCCTTGTACCAGAAAGTTTTCTGAAAAGTACACACAACTGCCTGAAAGCATAAACAACTCCTTACAAGATGCTGGGGCAGAAACATGTTGGAATAAAACATATAAAGGAAAATATCTATAAATTGTAAGGCTGAAATAAGATACGCATGTCCTATGTAACATCACCCGATTTCATGTTATATACTCAGAAAATTACCATCACATCATTGCTTTTTGCTTCATCAAATTCAATAAAAACATTAAAGACCATCATGTACAATTTAACCAATGTGACTGCCTAGCTAATCAAGGAATATTTTCTAGCCTGGCAGTTATTAATATTCCTTAACTAGTTTTACACTAGCAATCAACCACATTATTTGAAATGTTCCATTTGTGATTCATACATACATATTTTTTGATGTGTCTGCCAATATACTACAAATACAATCAAAGTTTACCTTATCAAGATTACTCACCAACACCTGTCCGTTCCATGAGGCGAGAGAGAACAGTTAAACACAGGGAATTGATGTCTTCACGGTCAGAGCAAAACCCCATCTTGGTCTGGCCCAGACCTATTGTATACTTCCCCTGCAAGGAAACATTCATTTATATATCTGTTTACAATTTTTCTTAACTGCTGTGATTTAATATTCCCTTCATCCATTAAGCTTCTCACTAATTATTTACCAGCTATAGAACACTTTAAGGTTCATCAACTGAGCTGCTATGATCTCCTCAATTTGTATTTGTGTATCTTTGCACATCTATTTCTTGCCTGCTTGTTTTTGGCATGTCCACTAACTCTCTAGTGTTTTATACTCATTCCACAGCAAACCTCTTTTCTCATTTGCTTTTATCAGTTACTGACAAAACCATTCCTCAAATTTCCGTCTGTGCTGTGTTGAAAGACTCACAAAATCTTGATTACTGGACTGATATTATTTTTTTTAATTCTTTTGATTTCATGAAATACTGTTTCAGAGTATGACATTTACTTGTTTTGTTATTTAACTCTTCAGCAATTATGACAAAGGCTAGTAATATACATTGACTTATTAGCACTATATAATAACTTTTCCAGAGGAATAATTACAATATGTTGTCAATTTAATTACCCTTTTTCAGTCTTTTGTTCAATGCAACAATTAGAATAAAACTGCATTAGCCCTCAATATTGTACACAGTATTAAAAGTTTACCATATTTTCACTTCAGTAATTTAAACTTTTATTGTTAGTGCATGTGTATCTACCTGGTTGTATTTCTGTAGCTGTAGTGTACAGGGTCAAAACTCCGCTGGTACTGTCCTGTCTCAATATCTACATTTTTTCCAGCCTATCTTATGAATTGTGAACACTCTTCACTGCAACCAATTCTTACTTTAATCATTCCATTCTAAATATCACTTAATTGTAGTATACAGGACCTGAGCTACACTCATCTGCCTGTGTTTCTATGCTTCTCTGTGGAAAGCTGTATTTATTGATATCACTCACACATCCAGTCTCCCCTCCTCTTCCTGAAAGTCTTTCTCTTAAATTCTGCTGCAATGTTGCATCTTTCTATTTTCTAACGATATTTTCATGCTGACTGCTCTTCTGAACTTCTACCTGCATGGCTCCTCCCCTTCCACGGCCCTACTGCACTCAACTTTCTACTCAAGCTAATCCCTATGCTGTTTGAATTCCTTATGCAAGAGTTAACCAGCATCTTCATTCTTTCATCGCTTTTATCGATAAACTCTGGAACAGCCTTCCTTCATCTGTATTTCCTCCTCCCTACGACTTTATGTCCTTCAAAAGCGAAGTGCCAAGACATCTCTCCTTCTGAAATTGACCTCTCTTTTGGCAACTCCTCCATACTTCTTTTTATAGGAGCAGTGATTAGTGGGCTTTTTTTTGCCTTCATTTTTCTTTCTGCCCTTGAACTGTTTCCCTGGCTGTAAAAAAAATGTCTTCCTCAGTTTATTTTTATGTCCTCTTTCAAAATGTACAATCAAGTCTCTCCTGTCTCCCTCCTCCATATCATTTATCAGCTTCTATAGCACTATGAAGTCTCCTCTTTCTCTTCTCTCCTCTTATGTTGGTAGACTTAGTTCTTTTCATCATTCCTCATATAATAAGTCTGCCAAACTTGGAACCCTTTTTTGTTGCTGATTCTTATATTCTCTGTAGTATACTTATATATGTTTTGTAGGGAGGGACCACACAGTTGTTGCATATCCCAGTTTTCGTCTTCCCTTTGTTGTTATTATATTTCTCATCATGTCCTCCCAAATATAATGAAAACCAACACTTATTTTAGTTAAAACTTTGTACAATAGAACCTCATTAATCAGGCATTCAAAAGAACGGCACCCTCAAAGAACACCAGGGATCTGGGGCCCGAATTTGCATCAATTTTTTTTTTTTCTTTTCCCATGCTGCCTGTACACCTGTGAGCTTTTTTGAGGGGCCTTATGGACGGCCCCAGCCTGTTAGTGGGGCAGGCTAATTCTATTTGTAGCGGCTGCCGTGATGTATGACTCTTGCTGGGCCCTGGTGCTCCTCTTGACCAAAGTGGCTGTAGTTTTTTTTTTTTTTTTTTACCTATTGTGCCGGTAGGCTTTCTTGGTAGGGCCTGATGGTCAGCCCCAGCTCATTGTGGTGCAGGCAAGTGCTTACAGTGGAGCCATCTTGCATTGGCTCATACTGCCCCCTGGAGCTCATCTTTGCTATGAGAATCTAGAGTCAGGATTGATAAGTGGTCTTCCGGACAGTATGTGATGTGGGTAGTCTTAGGCCACTCAGCGGTGATTGAAAAATCCCAGTTTGTGGCACTGGGCGGGGCGCAAACCCACATCGTCCTGTACTCGGCGCTGGCACACTATCCACTCAGTCACCACCTCCCCAGTGTGGGGGGGCTATGACTCTGTCATAAGCTTTTTCTAAATCCATGAAGGCAGCGTATAGTTTCTTTCCTTTTGCTATTATTTTTTTCTACTACCATCCTGAAGGAAAATATCTGATCCACACATCCCCTTCCCGTCCTGAAGCCTCCTTGTTCTTCACTGATTTTCTCTTCAGTAAGTCTTTGCATTCTCTCTATTATGACTTTTCCATATACCTATAAAAATTAGCCTATGCCACTAATGGGCTGGGGCCATCCATTAGGCCCCTCAAGAAAGCCTACAGGTGCTACAGGCAGCACATGAAAAAAAAAAAAAAAAGTTTAAGATTTCTTGTAAATTTGGGCCCCAGATCCATGCCATTGTTTTGAGGGTTTGGGTTGTTTTTAATGCAGTATAAATGAGGTTCTATTGTCCATGCTTCTTCTCTTTTGCAATGAAGGACTATAATTCACTTATCCTAATGCTGTTCATCATATTCAATGAGAGCATGCTTAAGGCTTTACTGCTTAACCCCCTAATTGTATACTAATAAAAATATGCTCACCTTAATTATGATTTTCTGTCTTTCTATGACTTACACAATTATTTTAAGTCAGAGATCATGTTACATCAAGAACTAAAGAAGGCACAACTTAGAAACTTGAATACCATTTTCTGAGGAAGACTGGATCCTACATTACAGGGAATTCTTATTTGGGCCAATCTGGAATGCATACTTAAACATCAACCTTCAAGACATACCTGAGAAACTCCATCAAAAGCCTCCAGCTCCTCTTGCTCAACATACTCTGCAGGGAAGTAAACTTCCATGGCAAGAATCCCAACATCTTGTGGCCACCCAGAATGGTCCGACAGGCTCTTGAAACTTGGCATTTTCACCTGTCAGAGTTTTAAATAATAGATTTTAATTGTTCATCCTGATTTTTTACTTCTTTTAATGATTTATACTAAAAATCAATGTTGCAAGTAAAACACACATATAATTCATATTTACAAGTGCACTACAATAAGAGAACACACACACACACACACAGACTTCAAAAGGATCACCCAACAGCAGGAACAGCAGCCCCCAGCAGGTGGACCATGAAGATGTGCTGACCAGAGGTCAGACAGAGGACAAAACACTCTTACTTTCCCTTTTACTTTCCCTTTTAAGAGTTGGTATCTCACACAAAAAAGAAACTTTTTCATCACAACAATTTTTGCTTTTTAGATGAAATGAATACATGAAGTACACATCATTACCGTACAACCAAATGATAATGTTATATTCATATACATTGTAGTGAAGCAAATCCATCATACAATTGGCAACTTTGGCAGCCTGGGGGATGGGATTTTCCTCACACCTGAAAAGGTCCCACTCAAGCATTTCCTGTGAGGGCCTGCTGGAATGGCAGTGAAAGCAGGCTAAAAACTAAACTTTCATTATACAATTACTGAAAGAAAATGTCCATATTTCATATATATATATATATATATATATATATATATATATATATATATATATATATATGTAAATATATAAATATATATGTATATATATAAATATATATATATACATATATATATATATATATATATATATATATATATATATATATATATATTTATATATATATATTTATATATATATATATATATATATATATATATATATATATATATATATATATATATATATATATATATATATATATATATATATATATATATATATATATATATATATATATGTATATATATATATATATATTTATATATATATATATATATATATACATATATATATATATATATATATATATATATATATATATATATATATATGTATATATATATACAGTCGCCCCTCAAATAGTACGGGGGTTAGGGACCCAGGACCCCCGTACTATTCAAAAATCTGTATAAAATTAGTTCCCCCCTAGAAACACTCCTAAGGAATCCGAGTCCCACCTTGCTCAGCTGTCACCCACGGGCCCAAGTTGCCAGTCATGCATTTTCTGCTGCGGTTACAGTGTAGTGTTACCACGATAGAAGTGTCGTTCGCCCCCTTCGAGTTGGAGTAGTTTATATACGCGTCCCTTAACTATATAATATGGAGGCGTAATGTCATATTTTTGAGGCGTGGAGTAAATCTCCACAATTACCGTTTCGTATCTTGAAAATTTCATGTATGAATTAGAGAGCAATAGAAACTGTGGTAGAGTAAGAGAGAGTGTGAGTGTATGACATGGCTCGCTCGCTGACAATAAGGAAGGCAGCGCTGCCTGGATGGCTCCGTTGCCCAGAGTGGGAACACTACAGCAGAAAATGCATAACTGGCAACTTTGGCCAGAGAGTAGAAGCTCAGCCAGGCGGGACCTGGATTCACGTGGTAAGCTCTCCCTACCACAACTTAACTCATACCAAAACGTAACTTCTTCTAAATCTGAATTCTTTTGCAAGGTGAAGAGCTTTCTCGAATGCTTTGGGGTACATTCAGTAGCGGTTTTGGCTTGTCTCTTGGGTCCCATGTTCATGTTATGTGGTAATGGAGAAGCGTAGTTGAGGTTGTGCACACACACAGGGACTTAGGGAAAGCGCATAGGTTTCAATCTGGCAAAAGTGTTCCTGATGTTGTGCACACACACAAACTGAGGGGATGTGTATGGGTGGCAGTCTGGTGGAACAGTGTTACCACTCACGCCATGGCTACTTGGTGCGACGAGCGGGAAATTTAAAAATCCTAAAAAAAATATTCTATGACAATCCGTATAAAACCGAAACCGTACTATTTGAGGGACGACTGTACATATATATATATATATATATATATATATATATATATATATATATATATATATATATATATATATATATATATATATATATATATATAGTCATCCTCGCCGTCATGGTATTTCATTCTCGGACTTGCGCTGATCTAAACCGCTGAACGGCGGGACTATAACCCTATGGGAAAATATGCATTCGGGAAGTCACCTCTGACACGTCATATAAAACATGTTTTTTCGTTCCCAAAAGTAGCCCAATTGCGATAAGTAGCCCAATCTGGCAACACTGCAGTGTGGCGGCGTGAATTTTTTTTAGGATAATGTTGCTGAGAAAATCTCGACCAATAGCAGTCGTCCCTGAGTGAGCTGCTGGCCAATAGGAAAGCATGACGTCACAGTCTAACCGTGACGCCACTCAGGAGCAACCTAAAGGCGGTGTCACACTAGCACTTTTTCCGTCAACTTTTTCCGTCGTTTTTCTGAAAATCGCCGATATCTTGGCTGCCTGTCACACACAAACGGTGTTTCGCCTGAAACTTTCCGTCGGCACAGACCATGGGAATGTAAACAAACATGGAGTCCACGCTGGCAAAGATACGCTGCTCTGAACCTAATACTGTGTATTGTGAGATTTAGACAAGCCAAAAAAGCGTGCATGGATGCGCCATGGTTGGCTCGTCGGGAAAGAGAAAGTGTGTACCACAGGCTGTTAAAAGAGCTGAGTTTAGAGGATCATGAGACTCTGAAGAATTGGATCAGGTTGGACAAGAGCCAGTACCACAGACTTCTGGAGTTAGTGACACCTCTTATTGCCAGAAGTGACACCAGGATGAGGAAGGCTGTCACTGCAGGAGAGCGTTTGAGACAGGTTGAAGCCACGCGGAAAGTCTCGGTCTTGGTCTTGGAAATGTAAACAAAGGCGGAAATTTGCAGGCGGAAACGATCCTGATCGCCTGACAAATTCATGCGATAAGTTCATGCGAACGATGAAAATCGACGGAAATGGCATTAATCGACGGAAAAGTGCTAGTGTGACACCGCCTTAACGTCCATTGCCCCGCCTCCTCCTCTCTCCCTTCCCTCCTCTCTGCCTCCCTCCCTCCCTCCTCTGCCTTCCTCCTCCTCTCTCTCTGCCTCCCTCCTCCTCTCTGCCTTCCTATTTAGCGTCAATGCATCAGATACGCTGAAACTGGGGCAGCGTATAAGCGGGGGTCACAATTAGTTGACTCATGAATCTTGAAACCGCGATGGGTGAGACCATGAACCATGGGGTGACTGTATATATATGTATGTATATATATATATATATATATATATATATATATATATATATATATATATATATATATATATATATATATATATATATATATATATATATATATATATATATATATATATATATATATATATATATATATATATATATATATATATATATATATATATAGGACTCACTTTTTTCAAAAAATAAGATTTGAAAAATCACCCTGCGTCTTACACGTCGATGGTTAGGTTTTGGTAGGCTTTGGGGTTATTGTTACTGATACGTAACCAACACCAAATACACCTCCATTTGACAGAAGAGTTCCCAGATGTTTCCGGAATGAAATACAGTACCCTCTCGAGTTTCGCGCTTGCTTCATTCCGAAGGTATAGAGCTAAACTCGAGGATCGTGAAACTCGAGGTATTGAAATACATGAAAAAGCACTTATTGGTTCCGGCCCAATGAAATTTTTTTTTTTGACTTGACTCCCTTGTTATCACAATTTTTTTCGACTTTACTCTCTTGTTATCTCAAGATAACGTACCTTGGTAATAGGCAGAAAATGGGAAGTGAGAACAGGTCATTCTGAAGCAGGGGAGGCGGTGGCTGAGTCGACAGAGTGACGGCGCCGCGTTCAGGAGGATGCGAGTTCAATCCCCGCCCAGTACCACCAAGCTGGGATTTTTCAGCCACCGTCGAGTGGCTTAAAACTACCCACATGCTGTCCAGAAAACTACCTATCAACCCGGACTCTAGATTCTAGGTTTAAAGATGAGCTCCGGGAGGGCAGCATGAGCCAATGCAAGATGGCACCACTATAAACACTCACCTGCGCCAGAACGGGCTGGGCCGACCATCAGGCCCCACCGGGAAGAAGCCTTGGGCTGACCATCAGGCCTCACCGGGAAGAAGCCTACCGGCGCAATAGGCCACGACGAAAAAAAAAAAAAAAAAAAAAAGTTGAAGGCAGCTGCCTTACAACTGGCTGGAAGTTCTCACTACACGCTTGTGATCCACGTGGTGTCGTCTGCTAATGTAAGGGTGGTTGCTCACGGTCACCCGTGGTACAGCTGGACAAACCTGTAGCTTCTGGTAGTTTTCTGTGTGTTATGGCATAATCTGCTAACTCTTTCTGTTATATATCATCAAATCACTAACATCATGATTGACTTTTCAATGCCTATTGAACGTAAACTGCCGCCGCAATCGCAAAATAGCTTGCAGAGAGGTTCAACTTGCTTACTGCTTCTATATTTCCCTCACCGCTCACAAAGACCACAAGCGGACAAAAAAAGAACATCCAGGCAAATTAACACTTTTAATGCTGTGTATTCCCACAGCGCACATGCGTGGTGGACAGCAGAATGACTAATTTCAGCGGAAAGATATTTCTTGCAACACCGGCCAGTGTAGTGGACCTCCTCCTTCTTCTTTTGACCTGTAATGCTTTGTATCGCTTCTTAGGTCCTCCTTCTCCACACTTTTATACTTCACAACATGCACTAAGGGCCGCTTTCACAGTCATTTTGTTTGTATTGATTGTTATCAGTCGTGGGGATCGCCGCTCTAGTATTTCCACGTGAAACTGGCCGATGGGTAGTGATGTGATGTGATGGTGTCAGAGGTAATGCCTTTACAACGGCACCTTGTGGCAGCTGCGGGGTTAGCCTCGCCTCGCACCTTACCACACACTCTCAACACCTGTCACTTCCTCTGCAGCCACCACTACCCCATAGGGCAATTTCAGGTGGAAAACTATAGCGTCGATCGCCGCCATTGGTAACGATCAAAACAAACAAAGTGACTGTGAAAGCGACCCTTATTTACTTCACAGTGCGCACTTATACACTTCACCCTGAACTCAGGTGTTTTTCTGTTCTTTTCTTTCCCTGAATTTGGTTTTCTATGCCCTTTTGCTATTTTCCACCGTTACTTTTCACCGTCGCTGCCATGCATTACAAGTCAAAAGAAGAAGAAGAAGAGGAAAACATCACTGGGAGATCTACAATGTTCATAGACTAAAAAAAAAAAAGTTTTTTGGACTGTGGTTCCCCAGCATGGGGTGTTCTCTTATCTTGTTAATCAAGTAGTAAGCAAAGCAGCTCTGCCAGTCCATTTTACGAGTCTATTGGTGGGCCATCTTACACTGCTGAGGGACACCATGAGCGACTGGCTAGTATTGGCATCGGTACCGAGCAGTCTGGTACCGGCACCGTACCGTATAGCTGGTACCGTTAGTACTGGTACTGGTACCGGTACCAGCCCACCCCTATTGTTGAGTAGCGTGGCAGCATGGGTACTGCATTGTTGTTCAAGTGGCGCGCGAGAAGAACTGAGCTCAGCTGTGTGGCCGCGACGCCGTGTGAGTCCAGTTGCGTGAGACATTTGGTGGCCAATCCATGAAATATCGTGTATAAGTGAAAAAACGTAAATTAAACATTTCTTTGGATTTTGGACCCCGCGTTATTTCAAAAACGCGTAAACCAAACTCGCGTAAATCGAGAGTTACCTGTAGTAGACAAATTTGAAAGAGAGTGATTCAGATTACGTTCAACCATTAGATTCAGCTGGTCTGAGGAAGCGTAGTAAGCGTGAGCATGCTTCTGGCGCTCAAGGTCACAGACACGCTGCCTCTCCAACAGTGCGGAAAGTTACTAGCTAGGCTAGTCACTCACTGACACCATCATCACTGTCCGATGATTCAGAGTGGCAGAAAGATGAGGAAAACGACAGTGGGAGTATAAGAGAAGACTCAGCTAATGAACTGAGTGAGGGAGGGGTGTCAGCTGGTGTGGGAGAGGAGGGGGAGGCAGAGGGAGAACAGGAGCCTCAGAGACGTGAGACAACGCGTACTCCATTCGTCTGGTCTGATGGATCAGATTTTGTGCCAGACATTCATAACTTTGACAAGAATATTGCTGGTGTGACTAATGACTGGCCTCTTGACAATGATGCGCAAGAGGTTGATTATCGAAATTGGCAAAGTGATGTTTCCTGTGATATATTTTGTTTGTTGTAACTGGAATGAATAATTAGCGGCAAGAGAATGTTCAGACGTGACTGTGCCGTGTGTCATCTTCCCTCTGCCACCGTCCTATCTACCCTGTCACTACCAGCGCTCCCAAGGTCGCCTCATATCCGCAACCTTTATCCCGCCATCATTGCCACATTAAATGAATTATTATTTATTTTTTTTGCACTATTTGGTGCTCAACATGTCTCTCTTGGGTGTTGTAATACTAAAAATTGTTTTCAACCAGGTTATTGTTTTGCCATTTATTGCGCACCCAGAAGCTATTCCCAAATCTTAATTGCGCAGTTTATGGGTTAAATAACTACTGCCTTGGGGGTGTAGTAAACGCTAACAATATTATCATATTTATGTATAAATGCTTATAAATCGCATTTTTCAACTTGAAATATAACTTTGCGAGTAGAGGAAGCCCATTTCTTTATAAAATGATGAGATATACACGATAAGTGTGGGCGGTATGGCAACACCGACGCCCAGCTGGGAGATTGCCAGACCTCCCTCCTCCTTTATCTCCATCCATCTCTAGATTTGTCCCTCCGTGGAGGGACCATGGACCTTTGTCGGGTGACAGCTAGCCCATGAGTTGGGCTGCAGATATGGCAAGACAGTCTTAATTTTCCCTCATTCCTTCCTTTCGTCCTTCGTTCTGTCTGCCTCGATATCTGTCCCATATTTCTCTTTGCTTTCTTCCTGCCTCAATCTCCTCCGTATCTTCTTTTTCTTCATCTTAATATGTTCGTAGGTAACAAGACATTGAACGGCAAAGTTACCTTGACGTAAATGTGCAGCAAACAACGAAATAATTGAGTTCATAGATTACGATCTAGTACAGTTTGCCTTAGAAGGAAGAAAAATGGGAAAAGAGAATGGGTTTCTTGAACCAGCAGCTGGAGGGGGCTCCCTAGGATTGGCTGACAGTTCTGTAAACGTGCTTGCGATTCGCTGCAAGGCCAATGACGTCATCAACCAATCAGCGGCCTCGCTGACTTAGTGCGCCTCTAACTACCATCTAAGGTTTGCTCCATGAATCTGACGCTAACGTCGGTCGCTAAATCAATAGTGCGTAGTTATGTTAGTTCATAGTTAGTGAGTATGTTTGTGAATTCCGCCCCAGGTCTTTCTCTGCCTCTGTGGTGAATAGTGGAGCATTTCCCATGTGGTATTGGTATGCTGGATATCCCCTTCCAAGGTGCAGGACTATACATTTTTCTTCATTGAATTGTAGCAGCCATTTTTTGCTTCACTCCTGTAGCTTGGTGATGTCTTCTTGTAGGAAATCCACATCCAAGGGGTCAAAAAGCTTTGTGAGACTGTATAGGGCTATGCTTACTGGTCTGAACATGCGCAGTTCATGAGACCAGTGTTTGTAAACAAAAGCGCCATCTTTTGACGATGAGACACTAAATAACACAACACCGGGTGCCTTCAATACCATGGCATGCTCACAAACGAATATGGAATATCAAATTTGAGGCAGTGAATAAAAAAATTTTGGGCAAAATTAAATGATTTTTCTCTTTGATATAGTGATTTTTGAGTCTAACATAAAAAAATAACCTAGTGTTTTAATGTTGATGATCTAAGTATGAAATCTCTTCACCGAAGATATTTCATACCCCGAAGTTTTTCATACAACACCGGGCGACCGGGCCACGCATGCACAGTAGGGAGGAGACAACGATTTTTTTTCTGAGAGGCAGAAAAAAGTAGCGATTATCGCTAGTTTGGTTACAAAAGTAACGAAGATACCGATATATATTAAATAAGTAGCAGATGGCCGATAACCCGATTTTGTTATCAGCGATAAAGTATCACGATAACTTATCGCGATAACGCCCAGCTATGTCAGTGATACTCTAAAAGCTGTGCTGTAGTTATCATTGGCACCTGAGCAGGTGCCTCCATGACGGATGGATGGACAGACACTTTAGTCTTCTTTAGTCTCCTCTAGTCATCTATGGCGAAGCCCCCCATTAGAGGTTAGGTTATGTAAAGTTCAGTTGGGGTAGTTTAAATATATTCGACATGAGGTGTGGGCTGTCGAAAATTACACAGCGCAGGACGGATTTAGGCGGCAGTGGTGGGGGGTGGTGGGGTGACACGCCCGACACTCATCAACAGACCAGCTGCAGCAGCTGCTAGGTTATGTTATAATCAGTGACGGCTCGTGACTGTTATTGATGGGGGGGCTGTCTCACATTCAGACATAAATGAAATCTTAAATGTTTTTATTGTTATTGTTTAACATACCATTGACATAGATTATATAGATATATAGATAATTATTTAATTTCTTAGGCCTTATCTTACCAGTAAATGCTTGACTTCCTCAGTGCAGGCTTAGGCTATTTGAAAAGGAAGTCCATTCTCCTGTTCCTGTTTTGTGCAAACAGATCAATAACTTTTTCATTTAGACCTGGCATGAAAAGCTCTATCAGATGAGAAGGGTAAGTAAAGCCATCTCGAGACTGGTGTACGAGTAAAAAAAAATACCGAAAAATACTATTTTATACGATGTTTCTGTGATTTTATATCATCAACGATAATTAAAATTGAGCACAAGCCATCACTATCAATAATATTTTAAAATCATCCCTGGCAAATTGAAAAACACGATCGAAAATAAGAGCGACGCAAGAACACATACCTCCCCACAACAACAGCTGAGACAAGACTGCGTGGGAGGCAGTCCACACTCTCCATACCGCGCGGGAAGCCTCCCCCCCTTTCTCTCTCTATATCTGTATCTCTCTCCTGCTGCCTCCGCGCTTATCATTAAATCGTAAATAATTTACGTACTTCTTCATTGTTTTGCAGTATTTTTTTCATATAAATATATGAGATTGGGTGTTTCATGTGAATGATGGTCAAACATAAATAAATTAACATTATTTTCGTGAATCCAAGAAATCCACTGGGGTGGCTGCAGTCTCACAGTCCCTATTGACGAGCCGCCACTGGTTATAATAGATTACAAGAGTATACGTAGGGACTTTCCTTACTTTAAAGACCAGGGAATTTTCCCTATTTTAGGGATTTTTTAGGGAAATTTTGGAACCCTATTTTTCAGTGATTTTGCCTTCCCCCCCAAAAAACCTGGTTCCCCACAGGTCCCCAAGCTTGTGTTGGGGGGTAGGGGGGCTGGAGTGGTGGAGGGGGAGAAGTAGTTGTTCTGTAGTTTTACTGAACCCGCTGCCTCCTCACTCCCACCTGATATCACCGACCAGCGTAGTGGACCCACCCTTGACGCCGCCCTTCCCCCGTCCCATGCTGCATATTTCCACTGGCCCACACCACATGCCGAATAAATTCAAACTAACCTAACCCAACAACCTACCTAAAAGAAGGGCTTCGCCCCCCTCGACCCTCCTTCTATTTTCTGAAAGTCTTATGTTACTGCACTGCACTCAGGGACCAAAAAAGAATCCATATTGCAAGCATTAATTTTGCAATAGGTGGCTACCTTCTCTTCAATATCATCCCATTCAAGCATGAAATGTTGAGGAATAAGCAGCAAACCATGGCCTCCACTGCCAGTGACAACAACAGCGCAGATCAAAGCATAGCCTATCACAAGTTTCCATCACACAGTTAAACAACATATCAAACCACACTACTATAAATCTAACCTAACCTGACCTAACCTAACAGTCTAAC
The DNA here is from genome assembly GCF_024679095.1 of Eriocheir sinensis. Lineage (NCBI taxonomy): Eukaryota > Metazoa > Arthropoda > Malacostraca > Decapoda > Varunidae > Eriocheir > Eriocheir sinensis. The sequence goes on from NC_066520.1 coordinate 1,301,495, forward strand.
CTGACCCCCCCATTGCCAAAATGTGATGTGCTAGATTGCACAAATACATTCAAAATCAATATTTTGAAGCTTCTCTAATATTCTAGAAGTTATTAGTTACTATAGACTGCATTCTAAAACCAAAATACAACACATAATACATATTAATCCAGCACGAGATGCAAAATAAAATCAGTAGTACCCAAAATGGTTTTAAAGGTGAATCTTACCATAAGATCAATCAGAATAATATCATCAAACCTTTTGCAGCGCAACGGGCGGTAAAGACAACTACCAAAACACGGGGTGCCTGCGTCTGCCCCAGCCAGGCCGGGCTGTTTGGGGGACGACACCCCTAAAAGACTACGAATTAATTACACAAAGGGTAGAACAATAAAAGGGATGATAGGAGTCAAGTCTGGATTTAACATAACCTTAAAAGGATGCTGTTTAACATATTATCACGAGTTTCATATATGCTGCGTGTACCATTCAGTTTATACTCGGATGACGAGGTGATATTTTTCTATACATCACCATTCTGGATGTCTTCCCGCGTCACGTCAATAAACAAATGCGCTACAAATATGACTTTGAGTATTTTAAAGGTTGGTCAGGAGCACTCACCGCGGGCTGCCAGCCGTGGCTCAGGTGACCCACTCCTGCACTGACTGAGAGCGACGGGACGGGGAGTGTGGGGGGAGTCACTGACCCTCGCCGCGCCGCCTCCTGCTGGCCCTCCCTGCGGCGCCAGCTGCTGCCTAGTGCCTCCTGCTGGCCCTCCCTGCGGCGCCAGCTGCTGTCTGCTGCTCGCTGTGCCGCCTGTCGTGCTGACCACCAAACGGCTCCGGCGGTCCTGCGATGCCTCGCCAGCAACCAATTAAGGAGACTATACTATTATCATGGTAAAGATTCGTTTTAGGTCCGTGCCAGTATCTCATAATCTACTTTATGAAACATCACTATCTCTTCATATATCTTTTCTACAAACCTTCAACAGCCATGGAAATGCTTTGAAAATCCAATTCAAGGACTTTTTTTTTACTTTTAAAAATAGGGGATAATGTTTACGAAAGCGCGTCGCCTCCTCTGGCGGCGGCCGCGGCGACGCTGCAGCCGCCGCAGCCGTTAAATAGCTCGCAGAGGGTTTAGGGTCGGGGAGCATATTTAAACTACTCCAACCGAACTTTACGACCTACTAACGGGGCACCTCGACCTGGACCCCCCCCCCCCAACATGTATATGTGACTTATTTCAGCGAGGAAGTATTTCTCGCAACACCGGCTGCAGCGTCGCTGCGGCCGTCGCCAGAGGAGGCGACGCGCTTTCGTAAACATTATCCCCTATTTTCAAGAGTAAAAAAAAAGTCCTTGAATTGGATTTTCAAAGCGTTTCCACGACTCTCACCTGGTTCTCTCACCTGGTGGGCTTCCCAGAACCCGGTAGACACAGGGCCCAAAAGGAAGCCGCGTACTCTGCTGATGCGCCAGCCCGACTTATTCAGAGCTAACTTTGCCCATGCAATTTCAAAAGAACTAACTTCGTAGAAATCCGACAAAAACTAACAGAAATGCAACTATAAGATGACGATAATGTAGAGGACGCCTGGCTAAGCTTTAAAAATCACTTACTCACTCAGCAGGGCACATTTGTCCCCTTGTGCGAGAAGCGAATTAACACTAATAAAAGCCCACCTTGGTTTAATAGCGAAATTAAACACTCAGTCAAGGAGAGAAAATTGTTTTACAGATTAAAGAAAGAACAAAGCACGCCCGAAAACATTAGACTCTATAATGATGCCAGGCGACAAGTGAACAGATTATAAGTACGTCAGGCAAAGCGTAGATATGAAGAAACTATTGCAGCCAACTGTAAAAATAATCCGAAATCCTTCTTCAGTTACATAAACAACAGAAAGGCGATCAGAAGTGGAATTGGACCCTTAACAAACAGCGACGGTGCACTAGTGACTGACAGCCAACACGTTGCAAACCTATTAAACAATTACTTTTCCTCGGTGTTTAATACTAACAGTCCTCCCACCACCACCACCAACACCAGTGCTAATGTAAATCCCGAGCATGCATTTCCTAACTTTGAAATAAAACCCGATGAAGTCCTTAAAGCCCTCCAATCACTTAAAACAAATAAAAGTCCTAGACCTGACAAAGTATATCCAACTCTGCTCAAAGAAACAAAGAGCGAAATACTCTCCTCCCTCACAACCGTATTCAATATGTCCTTGCGACAAGGCATCGTCCCTTCGGATTGGAAAAAGGCTAACATGACACCGATTTTTAAGAAAGGAGACAAAAAAGTACCAGGTAACTACCGACCCATTAGTCTAACTTTGGTTGTAGGTAAGCTACTTGAGAGCATAATTAGAGACAAAATTGTGAGTTACCCTGAAAGCTACTCATTAAGTGGGGATTCACAACATGGCTTCCGTAACAAAAAATCCTGCCTATCAAACCTATTAACTTTTTATAATGACCTCTTCACTGTTTATGACGTAACCAAATCACTGGACGTAGTCTATCTTGATTTCCAGAAAGCGTTTGATAAAGTCCCACATCATAAATTACTTTATAAATTAAAGCAAATAGGTATTGACGGTCAAGTAAACCAATGGATCACGAATTGGTTGAGCAACAGACAACAAAGAGTAGTGATTGACTGTTAGAGGTAGGGGGTTCACCAGAAAAGGCAGGCACCGCCCGGGGATCGAACCCGGGACCTTCCGCTTGCCGGGCGGACGTGCTACCGTTACACCACGGTCGCCTCTCGGTGACAACCCACACATTGATGGATTTAACTCAGAGTGGGCGCCGGTCACTAGTGGCGTCCCTCAGGGCTCGGTTCTTGGCCCAGTGCTCTTCATTGTTTACATCAATGACGTGGATGTTGGACTAAATAATCGCATTAGTAAATTTGCAGACGACACAAAGATTGGTAACTCGGTTCTCACTGACGAAGACAGGCAAAGCCTCCAAGAGGATTTGCACAAAATTTCAGCTTGGTCGGATAGATGCGAGATCCCCTTTAACGTAGACAAGTGCCAGGTCCTTCAAGTTGGAACGAGGAATAAGAAGTTCGATTACGAAGTGCGCGGCGTTAAACTCACAAGCATTCAATGCATCAAGGACTTGGGGGTCAAAATCGCGTCAAATCTCAAATTCTCACAGCAATGCATCGATGCAGCAAATAAAGCGAGCAGAATGTTGGGCTTCATTAAAAGAAACTTTTTATTCAAGAATAAAGATGTAATACTTCCGCTCTACAATAGTTTAGTCAGACCCCACTTGGAATATGCGGTACAGTTTTGGTCTCCCCACCATGCAAAGGACATTGCTAAATTAGAAGGTGTTCAGCGACGGGCAACGAAAATGATCCCTTCCTTGCGCAACAAATCCTACGAAGAAAGGCTTTCTACCCTTAACATGTTCTCTCTTGAGAAACGTCACCTCCGAGGAAAACTGATCGAATGTTTTAAAATACTCAATGGTTTCATGAATGTAGACAGATCAACAGTGTTTATGATCGATGACACTTTGCGCACGAGGAACAATGGCATAAAACTCAAATGTAGACAAATAAATTCAGACTGCACCAAATTTTTCTTCACCAACGTTGTAGTGCGAGAATGGAATAAGCTCCCACCGTCAGTGGTCCAGTGTAACACGATTGACTCCTTCAAAAAAAAGCTCGACCGTCACTTCCTTCAACTTAATATCAACTAGAGTTGAAATGCAACGTTTTGGAGCCTTCTGATTAATGTAAAATCACTTAGGTTTAAGGACAGACCACCTAGTCTGGACCATGGGGTCTGTGTGGTCTGATTTCTATGTAAATCTATGTAAACCTCCATGCATACAAATACATGTGTTATAGACAGAGCTGAAATTGTGCATCATGTGCAGCAAAGTAAATAATCAATTAATAATATGTAAATGAACAAACTAAAATGTAAAAAGTCTGTCACCGAGATGAGCAGCAAGGGATGCTTTAAATGCCGAGAGTGAATTAGCTGAAACAACATGCTGGGGAAGAGAGTTCCACAGCGAAATACCTCTGACGTTGAAGAACCTCTTGCGGATCTCTAATTCAGTTCTTATGTGTGCAACCTTATACTGATGGCCTCTTGTGGTGCCTAGAGGTGGACTGACAAACATATCCTCGGGGTCAATAGCACAAAAACCATGAAATATTTGCCAATACTTTACCATGTCATGTCGTAGCAGCCGACCATGGACAGAGTACAAGTCCAAAGCCTTCAGTCTCTGGGAATAACTTAGATGCTCCATACCTCTAATGTTCCTGGTCCAACGTCTCTGCACTGACTCAAGTAAGTTGAGATCAGTAATATATCCCAGATTCCACACAGCTGAACAATATTCAAGTAAAGGCCGAATGTGCGTCACATAAATAGGGACAAGAAAGGAAGCATCGCGGTTAACTGTAGATTTAAGTAGATTTTGAGCCATGCCACCTTCTTTCTGGACGACGTTCTGTATGTGCTGTTGAAATTTCAAGGAAGAATCGACATTAACCCCAAGGTCCATTGCAGAATCTTTAACTGGAATAGGAATGGCATTTAGATAATACATACCAGAGACCGGTAAACCCAACAAGTCCACGGTCCGCCTTTGGAATTTGACAACTACACATTCATTAATGTTCATGGATAAACCCCAAGACAATGCAACTTTGTAAAGATTATCAATATCTCTTTGACAAGAAGCCATGTTTTGGTGAGCAGTATGCACACAGTTAGTCTCAATTGAAATATACAATTTAAGGTCATCAGCAAATTTTTTTGTATGGGAACTAATGTCATGAGTAAGAAAGTTAATATATAGAAGAAACAGAAGTGGACCAAGAACTGAACCCTGGGGCACTCCACTGACCACATCACAAGAACGACTCAACTGACGATTGATTACAACATTCATAACCCGAGATTTTAAAAACTCCCTTGTCCAGCCCAAAAGCTTGCCTGTAATACCCAAGTTCCTAAGCTTATCTAACAAAATGTCATGACATTATTGATGTTTCATAAGGTAGGTAATGAGATACTGGCACGGACCTAAAACGAATCATAACATATATATATATATATATATATATATATATATATATATATATATATATATATATATATATATATATATATATATATATATATATATATATATATATATATATATATATATATATATATATATATATATATATATATATATATATATATATATATATATATATATATATATATATATATATATATATATATATATATATATATATATATATATATATATATATATATATATATATATATATATATATATGTATATATATATATATACGGTAGAGCCCCATTTAGCGCGAGAATTAGGTGGATGAACGCGGTCGCGCTAACTGAATTCGCGCTAATTGAATAAAGTAACCAATATGAAAAAAATATTTGGTGCACACGTGGGTCTGACTTTTGGGATTGATAATTACTCAAAATAATCACTCACATTAAAAAAAAAAAAAAAAACTACGATTGGCTGAGCTCTGAAAACACGCTTGTGATTCACTGGGAGTCCAATGACGTCATCGCCGGTGCTCACCCGGTCAGCGGCCTCGCTGCCTAAAGGCAGTATCACACTTGGACAACCGGCAAATCCAAATTTTCCGGGTGTGCGTCACACACGGCCAAGGTCAGTTGCCCGTATCCGCATCCACAACGTAAACAAAGCACTTGCCCTGTATCAACATGGCGTCGTCTGCTAAAGTAAGGGCTCTCGCGGCTTGCGCCGCGCATCATGGCAACTTATGCCGCGCATCATGGCGGCTTGTGCTGCGCATCATGGCGGCTTGTGCTGCGCATCATGTCGACTTGTGTCGCGCATCATGGCGACTTGTGCCGCGCATCATGGCGACTTGTGCCGCGCATCATGGCGGCTTGTGCTGCGCATCATGACGGCTTGTGCTGTGCATCATGGCGGCTTGTGTTGCGCATCATGGCGGCTTGTGCCGCGCATCATGGCGGCTTGTGCCGCGCATCATGGCGGCTTGGCGCAATTTTCAAAATTCAGTCGTGGTGGCCTCTCGCGCTAACTGAGGCTTTCGCGCTAATTATTTTTTTTCTTGGTAGATGGTGGCTCGCGCTAATTGCGGTTCGCGCTAATTGATCTCGCGCTAAGTGGGACTCTACTGTAAAAAAAAAATATATATATATATATATATATATATATATATATATATATATATATATATATATATATATATATATCTATCTATCTATCTATCTATCTATCTATATATATACATATATATATATATATATATATATATATATATATATATATATATATATATATATATATATCGTTACACCACCGGCCCGCACACCACACTCCAAGCACGGGCAGGCGGTGTGCCTCAACTCAGACCACCACACAACGGGCCATGAACACCCAGAACAACAAGACACACCACGCCGACACTCCCCAAGGCCGCTAAAACACTACAAGGCAATAATGATTAAGGCAGGGCAAAGAGGCTCGCAGTACAGGTTTTCCACTTTACTCCACAGCTCCAACACGTACAAAACACTGGTTTACAAGGCACAGTAACTCCCGGTACTCAGAGGGGCACAGACACAACACAAGGCTCATGGAAGCGGGCAGGGACGGGCAGGGGCATGTATGGAGACAAGCGGCGCTCGTCTCTCGTCTATAGTAGCTCATCCTCTCTCCCTGCGCTGGGCCCGCGGGCTGCGGCACGGCTGGCGTCCCCACGCCCGGCTGCCTTCCAGCCCTCCGCGCCCCAAACTAGCACCCCCTGGCGTAACACTACCCCCCCTTAAAGAAGCAGTCAACCCGACCGCCCCAACATGCAACAAACAAAAGCACATGAAATACAAAAAAATAAATCAGTCCTCCACCACGTCCTCACAAGTCTCTTCCCGCGCCCCCAAGGGGTTCCACCTGTCAGCCACGCCGTCAACCAGCCGCCAGTCATCAGTGGGCTCCAGGGGCGTAGCCAGGAATTCAGTTAGGGGGGAGCACAATCTTTACCAGTCTGTCTCAATACTGATAAGGATTTAGACCAGTGGTTCCTAACCTTTTGCATCGTATGACCCCCTGAGACTCTCCAGGTTATGCTGTGACCCCTATAATAAATTTTGTAATGGTGGCCTTTGTGTAAAGGTAAGGTAAAACAAAACTATGAAGATCCTGATTTATAGAAAATATTACAAATAAAAGACATTGAAAAATGACACAGATCCCCTACATGTGCTATTTCAAAATCCATGGAACTAATGCACATAAAATAAAACCTACTTATTCAATCAGTGGGAGGATTGACGTAATTGTTTTGCAGCCATAAGTACATCAAAGCGAGGAGCAGTGCTCAACAGGCAACACCTCATGTCGCTGTCAATCACAAGTCTACTGCGTGCCTTCGTTTTCAGTGCCATCCTTGATGAGAATCCAGCCTCAAAGTGATAGGTCGAGGTCCAGTATGGTCAGTGCACACACCGAAAGAAAAGGATAGTCGTCATTCAGTGTCGCCCAAAATGTCGGAAGCTCTTGTTCAGAAAAATTGACTTTCAACTGAGTATCCTCACGAATTTGAAGAAATTCTACCTTCGCAGCAACATCAGTATCACAGATGGCACTGTCCTTCACATGAAAAGGGTCTGGAGATTCACGCATCAGTACAGCGGTCATCCAGTCCTGGAAAGTAACTTTCGATGGCGTCATTCACTGCCAGAAGATGAGCTGAGATCTCCTCACGGAAACTGCATTCAGCTTCTGCCATAGAATCTAGGATAGTTGTCATATGAGGGAAGAAAGTTGTGTCACTGTCCTGAACTCTTTTCGCGTAAAGTTGAATCTTATACTTGAATACTGCCACTTTGTCACGAACTGTGTGCAGCATTGTAAGGTTTCCTTGGAGTGAAATATTCAGGGAATTCACTTCACTTCACTTCTATCGATATTTTCATGCTGACTGCTCTTCCGAACTTGCTAACTGCATGCCTCCCCCCCTCCCGCGGCCTCGCCACACATGACTTTCTACTCAAGCTCATCCCTTTACTGTCCAAATCCCTTACACAAGAGTTAACCAGCATCTTCACTCTTTCATCCCTCACGCTGGCAAACTCTGGAACAATCTTCCTTCATCTGTATTTCCTCCTGCCTACGACTTGAACTCTTTCAAGAGGAGGGTATCAGGACACCTTTCCTCCCGAAATTGACCTCTCTTTCGGCCACTCCCTTAACTCTTTTTAGGAGCAGTGAGTGTCGGGCTTTTTTTTAACATGTTACCTTTTTATGCCCTTGAACTGACTCCTCTGCTGTAAAAAAAAAAAAAAAAAGGGGGAAAAATCAGCCAAGTAGGCAACCTTTGTTACGAAACAGTCATCTTGCATCATTTCGTGAAGATTTTCTTTCGAGGTACGACCTTCTTGCAACAGCATCATTATTTCCTCTCGAAGTTGCAGCACGCGATTCAGAACTTTGCCACGTGAGAGCCAACGTACCTCTGTGTGAAACAGGAGAACAGAGAAGTCAGGGTCCATTTCTTCACAAAGCACTTTAAAAATCCTTGAAGTTGTGTAATGTCGGGATGTGTAGGGAGGAGGAAAAACTTAGAAATATAAGAAAAAAACATAGGTTAAGTCATTATAAGTGATTATAAGTAATTATAAGTGATTACAAGTAGTTATAAGTGGTCATAAGTAGACATAAGGAATTATAAGTCATTGTAAGTCCATCATAGGTATGTAAATAATTATGAGAAGCTATCATTAATCACAATCTATAATTCTAAGTATCGGAAGGCTTGTATTTGTCTCTACATTTTAGAACATAACAAATTCCCCCCCTCAGACTACAATTACACACGATGGTGCAATCTTTTCACAACACTGTCCCGCCAAAGCTCAGCATCTACCGTCCCTTCCCTTCCTCCCCTCCCCTTACCAGCGCACGCATTCGAAGCAGTTGCCAGCCACCTTGCTTGTAAATGTCCTATCTGTTAAAGTCATCCACCTAACATAGATTTTTTCGCTGCTTCATAAGTAAATTTCGTCACCTTGCAAGTTAAGAAACCATAACTCGTATGTAAACTACCCTAATTTTCCCTTCCTCTTAAATAAAACCTTAATAGAGCATAATCAGCTACTTGGCCCCCCTTTTCCCGCTCTTACGGGACGCCGCCCTAGCCGCAGGGCGAGTATAAATGCTCAGGGTGGCTTTTCCCGGGCCTCGCTCGCCCTCACTCATTCAACTCCATTGCTCACAGGTATGTACGTGACTCTCCTGCCTTCCGCCCCCCCATTTTCTTCCCCTACGTGCCCCCCAGTGTTAATTACCATCTCCCCTTTAGCCGATGTGTGTCTTAATTATCCTGTAAATGCATTTCTGATCCCAGTAAATGAAATAGGCTCGCTCGCCCTCACTCATTCAACTCCTTTGCTCACAGGTCTGGTGGCCACTCTCTGCCACACCCACACCCACAACACATACACCTACACGAAACCCGTGATTCTTTCCCAATGTGTTCTGTTAAGTGTTAATCTCAGTACTCCTCTTCTTTCCGTGACAGGGGTTGTAGGAAAGGAAAACCCCTCAACCGTTCTTGGAGCCTGACGGGGTGCAAACGGGGATTCGAGCCCCAGAAATTTCCTTCTTATCCCCTATTGCAGAAAGTACCTTGGGAGTATATAGGCGTATTACCATTAACCTGTAGTTTTTCTCTAGAGTGAGAAGTGTTAGTAAAATAGGGGGCTGTATATTTGTCGTTTTGACGGAAATTGTTTTCGCCGTGTCCGGGCCTTCCCCGGAGTGTAAGGTTTCCCCTCTCTGAGTTTTTTCCTATATCATATGTACCTGGTTTGCCATAGATGTACACCCGCGCAAGGGTGAGGTTTTCGTAGAGAATTCTCAACCATGTTCTGACTACCATTGTGAGAGGCGAAACTAGAACTCAGTCGTGTGTCCATTCGCCCACTTCTGTCAGTTTCGGGAAAATCGTGCCGTCACTTAGCTGTTAACTGTGAATCGTGTCATCAGTTATGACTATGTATACCTCCTAAACTAAGTATCACATGAATAAGTGTACCAACCCATATTCATAGGCCTTTATTTCTTATCTCTTCTCCCCGTCGTGAGTTTTGTCTGGACGGTTGTAGTTAAAATACCCTTTTACCGCCCCGAGTTTCCCCGCTCACCACGTTACCCCCTGTCCAAGGGATCAGTCTCGCTCTGGGTCACTTTAACCCCTAATTAATCCCTTAGTCTTTTTATATACATATACTTTAAGGTTCCCAGTGAGCTACCAGTGACATAGTTCATCGGTAGATCTCTGGGTGGTGGCAGCAACTCTACCCCCAGATTCCCCATTCGTTGAATTTTCTTTTAATATCATTTAGTGCCCCGAATTTCCGGGCACAACAGTTGTTGCACTCCCTTGGATATGGTTCACAATCTTCACAACGTCTGTGAGCACTTCTTGAAGTCCAGGTGGGATAGTCTTCATCGCCAAAGCATAAAGATGAATCATGCAATGGGTGAAGGAGACATGCGAAGCGACATTCTTCACGAATCATGGAAGGAGCCCCATCTGTACACAGACCGACAAGTGCTTCCCAACTCAGCCCATGTTCTGTGGCAAGGTAGCGAACATAAACAATAAGTTGGGAACATGAGGCAACATCTGTCGACTCATCCAGTTGCAAGGAATAAACAGGACTACTCTTCACAGCACTCACCACTTGCAGGAGAATATCCTCACTCATGTCCGAGATCCTACTTTTCACTATCATTCAAAAGGGAAGTTGCCCTCAACTTGTGTGCCTGCTGTTCTACATGAATCACCTTCGTTGTTTCCAGAATGCAAGGCTTAATCAGATTTTCACCAATGGCATGAGGCTTCTTGGTCTGCGCGATTTTTTAGAGCAATTCTGTATGAGGCCTCCAGCGCGCTGCTTTGTTCTGAAGAGCGAACTGACCAGTGGAATCGATGCGACTGGCCATCAGAGCAGCTTCTTTTTGCTTGAAGTAGTCCAAGCTTTTGTCCACCAGTTGGCTATGGTAAGACTCAAAATGAACCTTCAGTTTGTTTGGCCTCATACTTTCATGACTCAAAACCTTGGTGCAACTGCTGCGCCTTGGGAGTCACAGCCAGGAGCGGAGCACATACAGACCCCCCCACCCCCAACCCTCCGTAGCTATGATCTGACTGACTGACTGATTGTGGTTGATGTTTTCAGCAGCTGGCTGCTTCATATACATGAAATAAATTATTTTCTCCCAAACCCTCTGCGACCCCTTGGGAAACCCCAAACGACCCCCCAGGGGGTCACGACCCCCAGGTTAAGAACCCCTGATCAACACTATTTGGGCAGTCACAGTCATGCACGGCATGTCATTCTCGAGAACTTCCAACAAACCCACAAAAAAGGAGTTCCTGAAGGGGGGGGCACGTGCCCCCTGTGCCCCCCACCCCTGGCTACGCCCCTGGTAGGCTCTTCCACGCCACCCGCTCCATGCAACGCTCGGGACAGTCGACACCGGCTCACCCAAGCTGGACCTCTACCATCATCCGTGACACCGGTTGTTCCAGTCTCATCGCCTCTGAGGAGGCCTTACCAGATGTAGACACTATAGCAGCCAAGCCTAATCTAAAGCAATAAGTGACCCAGGTTTTCTCATGAGTTTGGAAGTGCTCAGCTCAGTTCTAAGTGTCACTAAACCCTTGCCAGAAAAGCTGCAGGGGTCACAACAAGAACTCGATGGGTGCTCTTGGAAGTGTATAACTACACAAAGCTGCATAGATGCATTTCAGTCCTATCGTGATGGAAATAAGTTCAACCAACTTTTTTGCCCAAGCTGAGGAAAGGTACGGAGATATCATCCAGAAGCCTTGAACAATCAGTGGTCATCAGAAACATAATTAAGGCTAACCCTCCAACAGCAACTCCATAAGAGTACTATCGAAGAGTTATTTTTCTCCCATTTTCGGACACTGCTATAGCACAACTCAGGGAAAGGTTTGCATCTAAACACATTAGGAGTTTTTTTGTTGGGAAATCTTGTTCCCTCTCTTTCAGTTGATACTGATTTTAGTGAACTGAAGAAGGCAGTTGAATTTTTTGGAAAATTTCTTGATGGAGACGCAGATCTCGTTGAAGATGAATATCTACGGGGGAAGAGATATTGGAAGCGTGGTGAATCTCATGAGAGGTCAAAGCAAGTTGTTGAGACATTGGCATGTGCCAAAAATTTGGGCTCAAATCCAAAATTTTCCACCTTATTGCAATTTTTTCAATCCTACCTGTTAGCACTTCCACCAATGAGCGATCCTTTAGTGCCCTTAAATTGCTTAAAACATACCTTAGGAACACAATGAGTGAAAGTCGTTTAAATGGACTGGCCTTACTTTGTCTATTGTGACACAAATCTTGATCATGAAGTCCTTGATGAATTTGCACGTAGGAACAGACGCATAAATTTGAGGTAAACCAGTTTCAATGTATTGTTGTTAACAGTAACTAATCTAATTCATCTAGTTAATTTTTATTTTATATTCATAAAATACCTGACCCAGTTTCCAAGTATCTTGTAAAAATATGTATTACAGCAGCAGCCTGTATAAATGAAGATTATACATGTTATATGAATATAACATTTTTTTCCCTTGCCAGTATATTACTTTTTTATCAGAACATGTAGTTTTAAAGTAAGTAGTGTTGTTTTGAGGGTAAATTTTTGCAGTCCAAATTACAGAAATGAACAAGATTTTAAAAGTAATGTTCGCTCAAGTAACAAAATTAGTACTTCTAAGATTATTTAAATCTCCCAGATTTATGTTGTACTTATATGCTACCAACAAACTTCTAAAATGTACAATGTATGAACATGTATGTATCAATGCATATATGTATAAAAAGTAATAAATTTACCATAGCGATATATATATATATATATATATATATATATATATATATATATATATATATATATATATATATATATATATATATATATATATATATATATATATATATATATATATATATATATATATATATATATATATATATATATATATATATATATATATATATATATATATATATATATATATATATATATATATATATATATATATATATATATATATATATATATATATATATATATATATATATATATATATATATATATATATATATATATATATATATATATATATATATATATATATATATATATATATATATATATATATATATATATATATATATATATATTTATTGCAACACTGCCGTCTCATCTATCTCTAAGGCTGAACTCTTCTCTCAAACTTTTTATAAAAACTCCACTCTGGACAATTCTGGGCATATTCCTCCTACTCATCCCCCCTCTGACTCCTTTATGCCTGTTATAAAGATTCTTCAAAATGATGTTTTCTATGCCCTCTCTGGCCTTAATCCTCAGAAGGCTTATGGACCTGAATAATAATAATAGTAATGATAATAATAAATGAAAAATAATAATAAAATAAGAAGAAGAAGAAGAATATAATAATAGATCAACAATAATAATAATAATAATAATAATAATAATAATAATAATAATAATAATAACAACAATGATGAGAATAATAATAATAATAATAATAATAATAATAATAATAATAATAATAATAATAATAATACAGTAACTCTCGATTTACACGAGTTTGCTTTATGCGTTTTTAAAATAACGCGGGGTCCAAAATCCAAATAAATGTTTAATTTACACGTTTATTAACTTATACGCGATATTTTATGGAGTGGCCACCAGATGTCTCACGCAACTGGACTCACATGGCGCCGTGGCCACACAGCTGAGCTCAATTCTTCCCGCGCGCCACTTGAACAACAATACAGTACCCACGCTGCCACGCTACTCACCAATGGGGGTGGGCAGGTACTGGTACCAGTACCGGTACTAACGGTACCTGCTATACGGTACAGTACCGGTACCAATACCAATACTAGCCAATCGCTCCCGCGGCCACACAGCTGAGCTCAGTTCTTCCCGTGCGTCACTTGAACAACAATACAGCATCCACGCTGCCATGCTACTCAACAATAGGGGTGGGCAGGTACTGGTACCAGCTATACGGTACGGAACCGGTACCAGACTGCTCGATACCGGTACTAATACTAGCCAGTCGCTCATGGTGTTCCTCATTTCTTCCTCACACGAGTGAGGCTTAAGTACAGAATACAACATAGATGGCTACAGACTCTTCAACAAAGATCGTGTAAACCGTAGAAGTGGTGGTGTCGCCCTTTTTGTCAAAAGCTATTTGCAACCCACTGACAAAACACCAGGAGACAGTAACGTTGAACATTTGTGCGTGCGAGTAAACATTGCAAAGGTCAATTTAAATATATCTGTCACCTACAGGCCTCCGGGGCAATCACTCGATGCCGATCTTGAAATGTACAGCGTTTTAAGGCAGTCACTTAATAACAGCGACTCACTGATATTAGGAGACTTTAACCTCCCCCATATCGACTGGACGACACTGTCAGGTACAGAAGGCGAGTCACATAGAATGATTGAATTTTTAGAAGAAAATTATCGAAGCCAAATGGTTTCTGAACCAACTCGACAAAATAACATACTAGACCTTGTTATAACGACCCAAGATAACTTAATCAGTAATGTCACAGTAGGAGAACACCTCGGTTCTTGCGATCATAAATTAGTGCGCGTCAACATTAGAGCTCAAACATCAGTGAGTGAAAATAAAGTAAAGGTGCCCAATTTCAAAAGAGCTAACTTCATAGAAATCCGACGAAAACTAATAGAAATGCAACTATCAGATGACGGTAATGTAGAGGACGCCTGTCTAAGCTTTAAAAATCATTTACTCACTCAGCAGAACACATTTGTCCCTTTGTGTGAGAAGCGAAGTAACACTAATAAAAGCCCACCTTGGTTTAACAGCGAAATTAAACACTCAGTCAAGAAGAGAAAATTGCTTTACAGGCTAAAGAAAAAGCAAAGCACGCCCGAAAACATTAGACTTTACCAAGATGCCAGGCGACGAGTAAAAAAATTAGTATGTCAGGTAAAGCGTAGATATGAAGAAACTATTGCGGCCAACTGTAAAAATAATCCGAAATCCTTCTTCAGTTACATAAACAACAGAAAGGCGATCAGAAGTGGAATTGGACCCCTAACAAACAGTGATGGTGCACTAGTGACAGACAGCCAACACGTTGCAAACCTATTAAACAATTACTTTTCCTCGGTGTTTAATACTAACAGTCCTCCCACCACTACCACCAGCACCAGTACTAATGTAAATCCCGAGCATGCATTGCCTAACTTGACGTAACCAGAAATAACAACCGATGAAGTCCTTAAAGCCCTCAAATCACTTAAAACAAATAAGTCCTGGACCTGACAAAGTATATCCTACTCTGCTCAAAGAAACAAAGAGCGAAATAGGCTCCTCCCTCACAACTGTATTCAATATGTCCTTGCGACAAGGCATCGTCCCTTCGGATTGGAAATAGGCTAACGTGACACCGATTTTTAAGAAAGGAGACAAAAAGTACCAGTTAATTACAGGCCCATTAGTCTAACTTCGGTTGTAGGTAAGCTACTTGAGAGCATAATTAGAGACAAAATTGTGAGTTACCTTGAAAGCCACTCATTAATTGGGAACTCACAACACAGCTTCCGTAACAAAAGATCGTGCCTATCAAACTCATTGTTTATGACGTAACCAGATCACTGGACGTAGTCTATCTTGATTTCCAGAAAGCGTTTGATAAAGTCCCACATCATAAATTACTTTACAAATTAGAGCAAATAGGTATTGACGGTCAAGTACACCAATGGATCGCGAATTGGTTGAGCAACAGACAACAGAGAGTGGTGATTGACGGATTCAACTCAAGAGTGGGCGCCGGTTACTAGTGGCGTCCCTCAGGGCTCGGTTCTTGGCCCAGTGCTCTTCATTATTTACATCAACGATGTGGATGTCGGACTCAATAATCGCATAAGTAAATTTGCAGACGACACAAAGATTGGTAACTCGGTTCTCACTGACGAAGACAGGCAAAGCCTCCAAGAGGATTTGCACAAAATTTCAGCTTGGTCTGATAGATGGGAGATACCCTTTAACGTAGACAAGTGCCAGGTCCTTCAAGTTGGAACAAGGAATAAGAAGTTCGATTACGAAATGCGCGGTGTTAAACTCAAAAGCGTTCAATGCGTTAAGGACTTGGGGTCAAAATCGCGTCAAACCTCAAATTCTCACAGCAATGCATCGATGCAGCAAATAAAGCGAACAGAATGTTGGGCTTCATTAAAAGAAACTTTTTATTCAAGAATAAAGATGTAATACTTCCACTCTACAATAGTTTAGTCAGACCCCACTTGGAATATGCGGTACAGTTTTGTCTCCCCACCATGCAAAGGACATTGCTAAATTAGGTGTTCAGCGTTGAGCAACAAAGATGATCCCTTCCTTGCGCAACAAATCTTACAAAGAAAGGCTTTCCACCCTTAACATGTTCTCTCTTGAGAAACGTCGCCTCCGAGGAAAACTGATCGAATGTTTTAAAATACTTAATGGTTTCAGGAATGTAGACAGATCAACATTGTTTATGATCGATGACACTTTGCGTACGAGGAACAATGGCGTAAAATTCAAATGTAGACAAGTAAATTCAGACTGCACCAAATTTTTCTTCACCAACTTTGTAGTGCGAGAATGGAATAAGCTCCCACCGTCAGTGGTCCAGTGTAACACAATTGACTCCTTCAAAAACAAGCTCGATCGTCACTTCCATCAACTTGATATCAACTAGAGTTGAAATGCATCGTTTTGGAGCCTTCTGATTAATGTAGAATCACTTAGGTTTAAGGACAGACCACCTAGTCTGGACCATGGGGTCTATGTGGTCTGATTTTCTATGTAAATCTATGTAAATCTCTCTCTCTCTCTCTCTCCACTGAATGAAGTGAATATTTATTTTTCGATAGAAACCTACCTCTTGTTTGATTTACATTGTTTTTGATTTACGCGACCTCTTCAAGGACACAATACTCGCGTAAATCGAGTTACCTGTAATAATAATAGTACTACTACTACTACTACTACTAGTAATAATAATAATAATAATAATAATAATAATAATAATAATAATAATAATAATAACTAGATGCATAGCACTCGGAGAGTGCACACCTCCGCCAAAGATCGTCCTGAAAATTGTCATGGGCATCAACTGTGATCGTATGCATCATATGGTAGCATTTGTTTTGAAATTTGATGATTCTATTATTTGGGAAACTTTGACCTTAGGCAAACTTTTCGAGGTCAAGGTCAAAGTCAAGGCCATGCAAGGTGCATCATATGGAAGCATGTGTTTCGAAATTTGATGAAATTCTATTTTTTGGAAACTTTGACCTTGTGCAAACTTTTTGAGATCAAAATCAAAGGTCAAGGTCAAGGCCATGCAAGGTGCATCATATGGAAGCATTTGTTTTGAAATTTGATGAAATTCAATTTTTTGAAAACTTTGACCTTGGGCAAACTTTTCGAGGTCAAGGTCAAAGGTCAAGATCAAGGCCATGTAAGGTGTGCCTTACCATGAGTTAAACAATGAACCAAGACTTAAGTCTCTAAGTTGATGAAAACAGAAGTTATGGCCAAAAATATGTGAATCCGACGTTTTGTGCGACCTTGACCTTTGACATCAGGCCATGCAAGGTGCATCATAAGGAAGCATTTGTTTCGAAATTTGATGAAATTCTTTTTTATATACTTTGACCTTGGGCGAACTTTTCGAGGTCAAGGTCAAAGGTCAAGGTCAAGGCAATGCAAGGTGCATCTTTCCATGAGCTAAAATATGAACCAAGTCTGATGTCGCTACGATGACGAGAACCAAAGTTATGGCCAAAATGACGTTTTGTACGACCTTGACATTTGACCTTTGACATAAAAAATTTAATGGGTTCCATTCTGGATGAGCACGACGCTTCCGCAAAATTGTGCACAGGAGACTGCTCACGAACAAACAGACAAACAAACAAATAAATAAACATACCGACCGGACCAAAACCATAACCTCCTCCCAACTTCGTTGACGGAGGTAATAATCACAATCATAATTATTATTATCAATAATATTAGTTGGGGGGGAGGGGCACATGACCAGGTACCCCCCTCCTGGATCCACTACTGACTGGGCCAAGTAGCCTCAACCACCACTCAGACCACCAGCATGCACAGATGAGCACAGTTGACAGCCAGAGTCCGTGTTTCTTTTGTCTAAAACAATGTATATCTTTGCTTAACAGGTTTATAACCACATAAAATTTCAGACTAGGTGGAAGAGAGGAGGATTCTATGGTGGAAGCAGTGACTGGCTTATGATACCTGAACAAAACACATAATCTTCTGTGAGTTTATTTGTGGAACATTTGAGGGCTGCCAAAAAATATGAGGCATCTAGAGCTCAAGGGACGAACACGCCAACATGGCGGATTTTGAGTTTTCGCTGGTTTCCACAAGATGGAAGCACTGTGCAACCCTCTGTGAAAATGAAAATGGGAATTGGGTCTCTATGGCCCAGTATTAGGGTGGTGAGAGTAGCGTGCTTTTGCCTGTCTGCAAAATGTATGAAGTCGGCTGTATCACGGTGCTAAGGGCGAATAGGCACAACACGGCCGACCAATGGCAGTCTGTGTGTCTACATCCGTGCGCTCGGCCAATCAGCTCCTCACTTTCAAATCCTTGCGGCAGTCACGCCACACATGTCTCATCTGTTTGTGCAATTTATTCTGTTTTAATGAAACAGTTAAACACCAACTATAGTCGGTTCCACGAGAGCTGGCAGAGATTTTCCTTCAGGGGTGAATTCGCGGACTTGATATCATTGCTTGGGTGATGGTGCTGCGCGCTCATTGGCCAATTCTTAACTTGTTCTGATGCGCATAAAATTGACTTTGTACTCCTACCAAAATCCTTTGTGAGTTGTACGGTAACAGATTGCACTGATAAAAACTAATGCAATATATCTTTATTGATAAGTATGTGCCTTTTGAGCTATTATAAATTAATCTGAAACGACATTCATAACAAAACCAAGTCAGAACTGCACGTAAACAGACAATGTCCAGCGATTGAAGTGACTGTTGAGGCTAGACTTTTTTACTACTTTTTCCTACTGCAAGGTGCTAGGCTATGGTCTAATTAACTCATTTATTGTAAGATTTCTTGGTATATTTTTAGGCTTCGCTTAGTCATAATGTGTAGTGATGCTACGGAGTCATAACGAAAACATTGGCCTAAGGCAAGAACCCTCTCATTTCTTTCATCGTCCTATCATTATTCCTGAAATATATTTCTAATATTTGTGGGTAATAATTTAACTAATAATAGCCATAAGGAAGAGCGATTATAAGAATAACTACATTTATATACCAATAGTGTTGATTTTAAAAGGAAGCAGAGAGCAAGAGTTAGTAGGCTATGTCATGGCAAACAAAACTGCCGCAGCTTAGATCTAGTAAAAAACAGCTAATGAGCGACGCGGAGACCGTCACTCAAGCAATGACGGCATGTCTGCAAGTCCACCCCTGAAGGAAAATCTCCGCCAGCTCTCGTGGAACAGACTGTAGTAAAACACTCATAAAACACATGAATATGGATATTTTGTTTTGAAATTTAAACTGGCTGTTAGTTTCATCATGTTCTTTTATTTTTTCCGAGTTTAGAATAAATCGGATAATACACATGCATCAATAAAAAAATTAAAAACGCTTTTTTTTTTTTTTTTTTTTTTTTGTAACAAATACATTTTCACACAAACACTGATTCCATTGAATTTGTCTAGCTGAAAACTTTCTATTGATAAATGATATTATTACTATGTGTATTTTCCATTATGTTTTTGCAATGCTTCACTTTGAAGGCCTGTAGCTCAAAACTAGGTAACTAGCTTGTTTGCCCCTTGAGCATTAGGTGCCTCATTATGTGAAGCAAGCTGTTGCAAAACTTGCTGTACAACTATATTGGGATTTTTCAACAAGTAGAGTTTAAAGCATTGGAACAATACTACAAATATTCTGAAGCATATTTTAAAACAGAAAAGTTACAGATCAAATGATTTTTATTGCTATTCTTTTTTACACATGTAATAAGTCAACTGGTCTAAAGGGTACCACTGAGGAAAAAAATAGGCTCATCCAAAATATAGCACTGCTCCTATAGAAATCTCCTTGAAATAATTTATGATTAATTCTATTTTGTAGTGAGATCTAAACTAATAAACCTCAAGTAACATGTTTCAACAATGTCATCAGAAACATCCTACATAAACAACTTCTTGGCTTCAGTTGTCATATGAAAATCCCTTCAACAGTGTTCTAAAATAACCTCAACATGTGTCATATTGATACTGATTCTACACTTTGAAATGAGAATCAATGCTCAAAATGAAAAACTTTCCAGTGCCTCATATGGTGACATAGAGGAAACATCTTCAAGAAAATGCCAATACAAATATAATTTATGATTACAAGAGAAAATCCATACTCCATACTTTTTTCATCTTCTGTCACCTATATTTCTTAGAAGGCAGTACTCCAGATTGATTCATCATCATTCTTGTCTGAAGAAGCATCAACAATTTCTGAGTCACTTTCACTGCTTGAGCTCTTGTCCCTGTGTTGGAGTTTAGCTATGGTGAGATGCACAGTTGGTTTCATGGTCTGTATCATGCTGTGGCTTATTAAAACTTCAGCTGCACAGTTTCTGATAATATCTTCTCCAAGGACGTGTTTCTTTTGTCTGAAATGATGTAATATTTTGCTTAACAGGTTTCTATGACTACACAAAATATTTGTATCTAGTATCTGGTGTACACATGTGCTAGAAATATAATGAAAATATATCTGGAAATCAAGTGGTCCTAGCCATGCTGTGCATGTGGATCAAAATCTTCCCAAACCACAGCATAGGCAATATATAGCTATATAGCTGGTTGATGATAGCTACACAACACTAAATTCTAACCATATATGTCAATAACATGAAGCAATGCATAACGTCTAGTTAGCTTCACATTGGTGGTCGAACGTAGTTCCAGTGCCTCGAGAATAGGTAAACTGCAGTTGCTAAACTCCGGTGCGAAGCCTACAACTCGAGCGTAGTTAGTGGTTGCAAGAGTCTCTGTAACAACCATTACACACTCCAACAATGGAGCAGTGTGAAGTATATCACATATATTTCTCGTAAAACAATTGACTTAAGGGGAGCGTCCAACATGTCTTTAATTATTAGCGTATGATCCTGATTACCATATCTAACGGCTCATAAGAAGCATGGGCTAAGAGGACGCACCCCCCAATTTCGGCAGGCATTTGAAAAAAATCTACAACAAACGGGTTTGAACCATGAGTGTCAGGTGAAGGTTTTTTGCCCGACATTCGTAGCCCTCCTCACTATCATGTCACTATTAAAGTGTCACACGTAATCAGAGCCTCATCAAATCCCAATACTTTACATTCAAAACCCTTAATATTTGCTGGGACCCACCAGAATTGGTCCTTCTTATAGACTAGAGGGTACTGCTTTGAGATGTAAACAAACATGGCGAAGACAGCGACATTCAGAGGGGTAACGGGTATAAAGTTTGTGCATCATATTTCTTTATTATCATTCTACATCATGAGTCTCGTTGTTGTAATACTCTAGTGCAGTTTTTAAACATAAGGAAGTGTAAAATTTCAAACTTGAATGTGCTTCAATGTTTGTTGAACACATATATAGAGTAGGAATGTTAAAAGATAAGCCCAAAATGGAGAAACAGGCACTTGTAAATATCAAATAATAACCCATCTTCTCAATATCTCGTCAAGATTATCCATATATTGTTTGTGTTTATCAATCAAACAAAGTTAAACAGTTTTATGAAGGTCTGTCTTACCTCAATGATCCCTGTCTACTAAGGACACGTAACATGTCTGACACGTGTTGTCAGGTTTAGTGTACAACTGTCCACTAGTTTGTTTAGGTACAAGCACTAAGTCACCTAATTTTCCTCCTGACTGGTGTCATTTTATATGAAGTAGCAGTAAGTACTACTGTTATACAGTACCCTCTCGAGTTTCGCGCTATCTGAGTTTCGCGATCCACAAGTTTCGCGGTTAGTCCTAAATTCTTACCATCCCGAGTTTCGCGCTGCTTTGACACATACGGGTCACGTCTGCTTACCATCGACGTCACGCACGCTACCTTTAAAGGTAGTATCACACTGGACGTTTTCCTCCAAACATTGTGGCTATGGCAAGAGAGAGAGAGAGAGAGAGAGAGAGAGAGAGAGAGAGAGAGAGAACGGGTCGTTTTGAAGCCGCAGTTGAAGGCAGCTGCCTTAAGATTGGCTGACAGTTCTGAAAACACGCTTGTCGTTAGGAGTGCGCTAGGAGTCCGATGGCGTTATCGCCGACGCTCACCTTATCAATGGCTTCACTGCCTTAAGGCGGTGTCACAATGGCCGTTTTCGTCCAACCGCTGGGGCTACGGGCAACGCCCAACCGGGAATGAGTTCACGGTTATCCGTAAGCTGGTGTCACACAGTGCTTCTTTCTTCCCACCGCGTTGGCGCCACCTAGGGCAACCGGCAACTCCAACTTTTCCTGGTGCGCGTCACACACGGCCAAGGTCAGTTGCCCGTATCCACATCCACAACGTAAACAAAGCACTTGCCCTGTATCAACATGGCGTCGTCTGCTAAAGTAATGGTTGTCATGACTTGTGCTGCCATTACCCAAGTTATGGACTTGTTGCTGCAGTTAAATGGAAGGAAGAATCAGTTATGGGCGTGGCATGCCTGTGGTTCGTTCCTCCATGCCAGTTCTCATTGTCACCAATGCACGTGCGCGGCCAACCCACCCATCTTGACTCAACCACAAACACATGGATCGAATAATAACACACACACACACACACACACACACACACCAGACTCATTAGGAACCATTGCAGATGTTCCTGACAAACAGAAACGACGTCACCATTTCTTGAGTGTGTTAGAACGCATTTGGTGAGTGGCTCACATGAACCAAACCAGGCTCTTGGCAAGAAGAGAGCAGTCGTCTTTAACACTGCTCTCTTCTTGCTACTGGGTATGTTTGGTTTGTATGAACCACTCACTAAATAAGTTCTAACACACTCTAGGAAATGGCGAAGCCACTTTTGTTTGTGAGAAACATCTGCAATGGTTCATGACGAGTCTGGTGTGTGCGTGCGTGGTGTGTGTGTGTGCGTGCGTGGTGTGTGTGTGTGTGTGTGTGTGTGTGTGTGTGTGTGTTGTTACTCGATCAACGTGTTTATGTGGTCGGAGTTTAGATGCGTGGGATGGCCGCTCATGCGCAATGGTGACAATGAGAACTGACACGGAGAACCCACAGGCATGCCACACCCACAACAGCTTCTTCCTGCCATTTAACTGATGCAACAAGTCCATAACTTGGGTAATGCAGCACAAGTCAATCATTTAATGATCTGTGACGGAAACAGTTAACAGATTATTTCATAACTCACCGAAAACTACCCCTATAAAGTTTCGTCTGAAAGTGTGGGATTGGCGCACTTGTAAAATTTTACTTGTACCCGTCACAATACGGCCCCGGTCACCCATTGCATGGCCCCACTGCCAACCTCTGGCAGCCTCAGTGCCTCGCAGTCCGCCGCCAAGTGTGCTGTGCAATTATACAGACAACGTGAACACAACATACACAGTAAAATATATATAAATACCTACGTTTATGAGGTTTATCGGTATTATTTTACGTTTTTAATTATTTTTCTTTGATTTTCGACGCTTATAACGGACTTTCGGCATTAACAGACTAAGGTTCCCCCCAATTAGTCCGTTATATGGAGGGTTTACTGCAGGGTTGGCAAAAACCAATGTTTAAAAAAAACAAAACAAAAAAAGTTTTTTTTTTGGTTTAAAGCATTTTTTTTTTGGTTTGAACCAGTTTTTTGGTTTAAACCATTTTTTTTTTTTGGTTTAAAGCAGTTTTTTTTTTTTCCAGTATTTTTATTCCGGTAATTCTATCCGTATATACATATATGAGTTTGAAAAGGAATTATAGATAGATTTAGAGATGGATTTAGCAATATATTCACTTGATCTTCATACAATCTGTAAAAGAGGCAAAATGCAGCTTCTCTAACATGCTCTTTAATTGCAATGTTAAAGAGTAGTAAAACATGAAAGACGTCTTCTAATTTTCCAGTTGCATGCTACAAAAACAGTTGTGAGAGAAAGAGAGAGAGAGAGAGAGAACACTTTCCTAGCTACATCCCGCACCGCATACTGCCGCTGCATCGCGCTCCCCGGAGTTAGAGGCGCTGTTATGATGACTCAGAACAACAATGGCCGCCTTAGCATACAGAGACTGTACGTATGTACAATTTACAGTCCACAGACGCCAGTGTCACCATGCAACATGGACAGCATGCATTTAATATCTACTGTGCTAGAACCTAAGTAATACTTATTCTGAGTTATTAATGAGAATAGAGTCACTAGGACTGAAAATCATTAGAATAGTGGTCCTGGCAATTATTCAGGCGACGATTACCATTGCAGCTTCCAGGACAGCGCCCCCCCCCTTCGGTGATGACTGCTTTCACGATGCCCCCCTACAATATCTAGTTACACTATACCTCGCTGCTACAGTAATACACTACCGGTACACAACACTATCACTTTGCACCTTGCTCCCGACCGCAGCTCGCAGCTCTGAATGACTAGAATCGTGAGTCACTCTTTCCCTTCCCACCAGGGTTGCCAGGTTTGGCATAATTATGCCAATTTGGTATATTCCAGGCCTGGTTGGCGTACTGGAAATTTAGTTTTATGCCTAACCTCATTTGGCATAATTTTTGGTATATTCAGAGGTGTTTTTAATATTATTTCATTTATATTCATAATAAGGTGCTGGCAGTCAAAGACGTTGACCAGATTCTATAATATATCTAGTGAATAAAACATCAGAAAAAAGCATTATACACATCAGATGAGGGTACCGTTCCTCTTGGTACCGTTTCAGGACCTAAAGTTCCTGATCACCGCAGAACGCATATTGTTCGTGTTCAGTTACTAGTCTGCGGGTCTGTGCGGGAAAGGAGAAAATGGCCTCTGCTGCCCAGCAGTGCCCAGGATTGTACGCTACTTTACGAGGACTTACGCTATCCCAGTTGTGTTATTGTGTCTTACAAGTGGACTTAAGTATCAGAGTGTGCTAGGATCCGATCCTGACCCGCAGTAAAGGCTATGAGTCGCAAAAACTTGGAAGTATTTGTGGCGTGTTCCTCAGAGGCATCGACGAATATGGCAGAAACGCTGCGGCATCACATTTTTATGTGCTTATAAAGACCCTGAGAAGCCATTTTAACATGATTTTAGGAGTAAATAAAGCCGTTCGTAACGTATTCTCCCCTCACAGTGTGGCATCAAAGAAAGGCAGCCAGAAATCTTTAAAATGTGCTGATAGGAGTCGGTTTCTGAGTCAAAGAACTCCTCTGCATCCTTGTAATCTACTGCTGCACACATTACTTACAGGGGCGTTGGTGATGCGATGGTGTGGAATGTGGAGGGAGTGGACAGTGCTCGATTGGAAACAAGATATGAAAGACCAAAATTGTTTTAACTAAGCTAGAGTGAGGAAGGCCGCTGTGAGGGACGCGCAAGTTTGGCGCGAAAACAGGTCCTATGTAAGGGGGTCTTGGCTTGTAACTCCCAAGAAAAGGCTAAGATAATACGCATTTGAAAGATGTACAAGTCTTAAAAGTGTTAAAATAATGCAACGTGTGCGTGTGTCTACCATTCCAGTGCTTGAACAGTGCCATACAGCGAAGGTGATGTGAGGGTGAGTGGGATGACGCACTAAATCCTTCTCGTGTCAGACCTCATAACGCCAAAAATATATAGATACGCATACGCTGAACTACCACGTAATTTAAATTGATACATACTGTATACTGAACATACTTAATTACCGAAACAGAGCAAATAGTGTATAGAAAAGTGAGTATGATTGATGGGTTTTTGGTTTAAACCAGGGGTGTCAAACTCATGGCCCACGGGATAGTCATAAATGGCCCGCGGTATCAAGGTAACTTCAATCTTGTCAATGTATTTTCTACCCTTGTTGGCCCCCATGACGGCACTTCAGAGTATGAATTGGCCCTCGAAGGGTTTTGAGTTTGACACCCCTGGTTTAAACTGCCAACCCTGCTGTACATAATTAAAATCTTACATATAGTTAAAACCACAATACTGATGAAACTAACAAAGATACACACAAAAGAAAAGAAAAAAATGGTTTTATTAGTTGGTTTAAACCACTGGTTTTTTTATTGGTTTAAACCAGTGTTTCTTAAACTTTTTTGTGCAGCGGACCCCTTTTATTAAAATTACTCATGTAGCGGACCCTTTATTATTATAATTTTCCTCTTGAGTTTGAGTGTTTGCAGGTCATAATATACTGAAATTACAACTGAATTATTTATTACTGGCTTATCTTCAAATCCCAATGTGACTTAGCCACTGTAAAAAGCCATCAGGATTTGGTGCTACAAAAATAGGAATTTATGACGTTTTGGCCGAAAATTTGACTGAAATCGATATTAAAAATTATCCTGCGGACCCCTTGGAACATTCCACGGACCCCTGGGGGTCCGCGGACCACACTTTAAGAAACACTGGTTTAAACCATGGTTTAAACCATTCGGTTTAAACCGCCAACCCTGGTTTACTGTACTTAGACCTTTGCCCTTTTATTTCATTTATGTTTTGTATCTCTAATTCGTTGTGGCAGGAGTATTTAGGAAGATACTGGAAACTCATAAAGTTAATATATAGGTCTCAAATAAATTTTTTTTATGTTTATTTTTTCACTTGAAATGCCACGCCACTCAACAATAGGGTGGGCAGGTACTGTATATCGTTATGGTGTCTCATTTCTTCCTCACATGAGGGCTGAGACTGAGTGCCTGAGTGATATCTCGTGATATGAATATACTTTCTCTTCTTCTTCCACTGAATGAAGTGAATATTTATTTTTCGATAGAAACCTACCTCTTGTTTGGTTTACATTGTTATTGATTTACGCAACCTCTTTAAGGACACAATACTCGCGTAAATCGAGTTACCTGTATATGCCTAGTTAATGAGAAATTTCATGTAAGTGTAACTCTGTTGCAAAATTTCAAGCATATTTTGTGAGTACTTTTTTCCTATTTCTACATACAGGTAACTCTCGATTTACGCGAGTATTGTGTCCTTGAAGAGGTCGCGTAAATCAAAAACAATGTAAATCAAACAAGAGGTAGGTTTGTATCGAAAAATAAATATTCACTTCATTCAGTGGAGAGAGAGAGAGAGAGAGAGAGAGAGAGAGTATCCATATCACCGAGATATCCACTCAGGCACTCAGCCTCACTCGTGTGAGGAAGAAATGAGGGACACCATGAGCGACTGGCTAGTATTGGTACCGGTACCGAGCAGTCTGGTACTGTTAGTACCGGTACTTGCCCACCCCTACTGTTGAGTAGCGTGGCAGCGTGGGTACTGTATTGTTGTTCAGGTGGCGCGCGGGAAGAACTGAGCTCAGCTGTGTGGCCGCAGCGCCGTGTGAGTCCAGTTGCATGAGACATCTGGTGGCCACTCCATAAAATATCGCGTATAAGTGAAAAATAAAACGTGTAAATTAAACATTTATTTGAATTTTGGACCCCGCGTTATTTTAAAAACGCGTAAACCAAACTCGCATAAATCGAGTTACCTGCATATGGTTTTACTATTTGAAAATATAATGAGTAAAGCCTACAAATAATTAAATTTCAAAATAATCAGAAATGAGAGCTGCTGATTGGAGACAGTATAGTGGTATTTCAGCTTTACAGCGGTGTAAACTCCGTCTCGTGCTGTGCGCTGTTGCCGACTGAACATCCAACTATTTTATGTTGCGTTTTTTTTCCTTATATTTCTATGTAATTGTTGTGGAAGGAGATATGTATATATCATATTTGCTATATACATGAAGAAAGTGTGTTAAAGAAGGATAATAACAGCATACAAAACTATAAATATATTTCCCATTTTATATGTGACATCGTGACCTCCAAGATGGGGAAATAATGCAAATAAGAATCGCAGGGAAGTGACACTTGGAGTTATCACATGATATTAATATATATACATCAATGGACTTGTAATTTTCTGGGGATTTTTTGAGGAAAAAAATGAAACCTGACAGACCCATTTCCATACTCAAAGTCGACACTCTATGGTTAACTTTAATTTTGGAATTGGATATTATACAGAAGGCCTGTGTGTACCACCACACACTTATTACATTTTCACCAAAGTCTTGGCTTAGTGTATAGTGCTGCATCTCATTGTGTCCAGACACCTGTTACTCTTATCAAATATGCATTATGAAATTTACGGATAAGAAATATAAATAAATACCATTTTCACAGCCATCAGCACCTTCCCTCCTCCTTCCCTCTCCTCTGAAAATGAGGGAGGTGGAGTGGCGGAGTGGCTGCTTAGCGGAACAGGAAGTAGAAGGACCAATGAAACGTGTGCCTTTTGTCCCGTGATTTTTGGCGGCTAATCACATCAAAGCCCCTATAGACCCCCAAGCCAAGGTGGAGTGGGACCACCAGTTTGAATTAGTTCATGGCAATAGGGCAGAGATTTTTTTCTTCTTCAGGAAAATAGTTTTTGAGGACGATTTTAATGGCTGTAGATGATTTCCAAGAACAGTGTTCTTTCTACAGCACTTATCTGCTACATCTGGGGTGGATGATGTAACAATAAACCCTCACGGGGCGTTTTTTTGTTACAAAGAGGTATGTGCACACGCTGTGAAGAAATATGGAAACAAAGGGGGTCAAGGGGGGGTGAAGTCATCCTATTAGGAAGTCACATGTATTTTCACCTGTCTTGGTACCTGTAACCCTTCGAGCGCAGGCTTGTTTTGCTGTGCCTGTCCTCCCACATGGCTGTATCATTGTTTCTATCACTTGAAAGTTTTGTTGCTGAGCTTCGTGGTCAATTTGATGAACTGGAGAATGATGCAAAAAATCTCATGGAAAATGTTCAGCGAGTATATGTATTGGAGAAGGTACGGAAGAGAAGATGGCGGCGTCAAGCTGATGATTCTGCTGAACCTGATGCAGATCTTCAAGATGCACAAAAATTCTCTGTACAGAGTTTTGTTGTCATCATTGACAAGTTGTAAGTTTAGCTCAACGTCGCCAGGCTTATCACAAGATATCTGACGACTTTGCCTTTATCAAGTCATTGAGGGAAAATGATACTGCACAGCTGAGAGTTGAGAGTTAACTTGGTGAAAAAATACATCATTGACTTGGAACCCCACTGCGAGGATGAATTTGTAACATTCTCAGAATTTGTAACCCATTTGAAGTTGGATCGTGATCCTCATGTCCTGTTAAAATACTTAAGGAAGAATCCAGTTGTAGAGTCAACATTTGCCAATGTTTCAACTGCTCTGCGACTGTTCTTAACATTACCAGTCACAGTCTGCAGTGAACGTTAATTTTCCAAACTGTTTTTGATCAAAAACAGATTTCGTTCAACAATGACTCAAAAACGACTGAATGCTTTATCTGTTACGTCAGTTGAAAATGATGTCACCTCCTCAATGACATTTGAAACCATCATTGAATAGTTTTAACAAGAGAAATCAAGAAAACGGGCATTGGTGTAGCTGCTATAGTTACCTATGTACATAAGTATGATATGTATGCTGCTAATACAGAATATAAAGAAAATAAGGATGATTACAATCTGTATTAAATATATTGTATCATTAATTCATTCTGATGTTTCAATAAAATATGAAATTATCCAGATCTTGCCTAATTTATTCAAGGGGGGGCCCAAAACTGTGGGTGGCGTAGGGCCCAATGCAAGCTTAATCCGTGCCTGTCATATCCTGATCAAAGCCCTGATCTGACTCTCCTTTCTGTTCCTCCCACCCCACACCATTCTCATTCCCCTTCTCTCTGTGTGCGTCCCTCGCGTTAATCGAGAGGTGACTGTAAAATTCACGCTTCCAAGAGGCGTACAGCATGTTCCCGAAGAAGCCGCCTGAGAGGCGTACAGCAGTTTACGGGTTCGGCTAAGCAGATAAAATTCAGTATTTTAAAAATGTAGTGAGCAAATTTTTCGGTGAACCACAAAACCAGTCCATAAAATTATGTTTGTCAAGTGTCGTCCTGAAATACTACATGTAAAATATGCATCGTAACGTTCCTTCCCCCTTTCTCCTGCCTTCACTAGCAGCGGCTGTCAGTCATGGCAGGCTAAAGAAGTTTTTGGGTCGCCACCCGTTCTTTAAAATAAGGATTCGTTCAGTATTGGAGAATGGGATGCTGTGTTCCTTATTTTTTTTTAAGCTCAAGGTGGCAACCCCAACTGAGACTATTACCATTGTTCTCCTCTTTGAGCACTCTCATCTTGCAGCGAACAAAGGAAATCCACACTCACGTCTTCGAATTGTACAAAAAAACACGCAAGTCCTTGTCGAAAGACAGACTTGGTCGGCTAAGCTGACATCAGCCGATAGAGTCGCTCTACAGGCATCCTCCCCTCTCCTTCATGAGCCGTCACCCAGCAAGGGTCTGGGTCCCTCCTCGGAGGGACTCACGCATTTGCCTCCATATAGCCCCTTTTTTCTTCTTTTTTTTACGTCTTGGCCTATTGCGCCGGTAGGCTTCTTCCCGGTGGATCCTGAATTCCTGATGGTCGGCCCAAGGCTTCTTCCTAGTGGGGCCTGATGGTCGGCCCAGCCCATTCTGGCACAGGCGAGTGTTTATAGTGGTGCCATCTTGCATTGGCTCATGCTGTCCTCCCGGAGCTCATCTTTAATCCTAGAATCTAGAGTCCGGGTTGATAGGAGTTCTTTTGGACAGCATGTGGGTAGTTTTAAGCCACTCGGCGGCGCCTGAAAAATCCCAGCTTGGTGGCACCGGTCGGGGATTGAACTCACGCCCTCCTGAACGCGGGGCCGTCACGCTATCCATTCAGCCACCACCTCCCAACCTTTGAGGTGGCGACAAATTAAAAAAAGAAAAACTTGTACAAATAGGATGCTCATATACCAAGTCACCAATTGTAAACCAAGGCATGTTTTGTGATTTTTTCTGCTCGTAAATCAAAACACTCATTAACTAAGGTATTCATAAACCGAGGCTTGACTGTACTTTTTCATACAAAACACTGAACGAGTTAAACCTAACAAATCTAATCTAACCTAACAACCTCTTACAGGGAGGGAGTTTTTTACCCTTTGGACCCTCCCATCTCCTACAGGGGGGCTTTGCCTCTGTATGATATCAAGAAATGTTGAAGAGCACCTCAACGTCAACAAAAAATTGTTAACCATCAGAGCATGGATGGTCTAAGACTGGAATAATACCCTAATTTTAATCTAACCAGATCAAGCATCACTTCCTAACAAGGAGTGGGCTATGCCCCCCCTCGAGTCCCTCATTTAGCTATTTCAGTGAGAATAGTTGCAGAGAAAGTATAGTATGATACAAAAAAATACATCAGAAAATATGGTGGAAATTATGAAGATCTGCGTGGCCTCCTCTGCCATCAGTGACAACAACAGTGCTGCACAGAGCGTATCATACACATTTATCAAATACAATTAAACAACCTAACCTAAACTGAACTGAACTCCCTGACACCAAAATGTAATGTGCTAAACGGTAACAGTAAACTGAGCTCATGAACTTTGTACAACAATTTTTGAAGTTTCTTTAATATTCTGCAAGGTATTAGTTACTACACAGCATTCAGAAAAAAAAATATCAAAACTGTCAGTAATATCTTCATGCAAGACATCTACACTGATTTCCATGCCAGCCAAAATTGTGTCAAACTCTGCATTGAAACGGGTGTAAAACTAGAGAAAATCTGAGACCCTAATATTGGACTTACTGTTCTCATGCGGGTGATGATGGAGGCTTTATATAGTGCTTCCCTATAATGCCCAACCCTATCCTGACGAAGGCAGCCACCGGAGCAGTAGAATACAACCAACAATAAAAAAAATAAAAGTGCTTACTTGAACGCCAGATTATCACTGGCTTTGGCAAGTTTTTTCAAGTAGATCAGGTAGTAGAGGTACATCTCACAAGCTGCCTTTTTGGACACAGGGACTCTCCTTTTCCTCTTCCTCGCCACGATCTTCTCTATGCATGCTCTCGAGGGCGGCCGCATCTTGTACAGAGCTAAGGCGGGGCAGGCAGTGGCGGGGCAGGGGCTGCAGTTCAAAGTGGGCTCCGTGTTTTGGTAACGGTGACTGCCTGGTGATGCTCTGCCTTTGCAACGGCTCCGCACATTTTGATTGATTGATTGATTGATAATTTATTGTTGCAGGTAAACAACGAGGGATAAGGGAGGAACATGCCATCCCAACCCCCAGGCAGGACAGAGTGTGATTATAAGACTAGTAATCAGTGGCGTACCAAGGAGGGGGGCCATGGGGCCATGGCCCCCCCCTTTTGCAAAGAAAAATAATAATGAATAAATAAATGTTACAGGAAAATAATAGGAATATGTATATTAGTATTACGATTACGAATGTGTGTGTGTGTGGAGTTGAGAGCGCAGTGGCACTGAGTGACCGAGTTATTTCCCCTTTTGTTTTGTTTTGAGTTAATGGTTGGATATAAGGTGTGCTCTGAATGAAAAAAAGTAAGGTGTTAAATGATGGGTTCATAAAATTGTGTGTAGAGTGCGATGCCAAGCTGTCAACTGAAAGCTGCGGAGGGATGTTTGTAGCGGGAGCGGGGAGACAGGAAGAAGAGGCATACGAGATTGGGATGGCTCTGGCAGAGCACGAACGTCGTAAGTGTGCCTTCTCTCCTTCTTGCCTCTCAGATTTACTTGATTTTAGGTGTAAGGTGCTGTCAAAGTGATTGGAGGACTATATAATTATACTGTAGAGGCACCAAGTGAACTTGTCTGGTGACAGTGGTGAGTATATGTAATGTGCTTCGAATCTGTATTATGACGGGGAGAGTGGCAGGCAAGGAGATAGTCTCTTTGGTGGCAGGCGACGCGAGACGCGTATGGGACCTGTAAGGTCGAGTACCTTAGCCGCTATATTACCACCTTTAATGACCGTTTTGTGCTTGACAGTGGACAGTGTAGAGTGGCTGAGTAACTATATATATATATACTATATATATATATATATATATATATATATATATATATATATATATATATATATATATATATATATATATATATATATATATATATATTGTATGTTCAGCACTTGAACAATATGGAACTGCTGAGTTGAATAAGAGCAGGTGATCTATTTTGAGAAACATTCATTGACGACGTAGGCTCACGTGGCCGTAGTCTATTCATGTTATCCGTATAATATTGTTATGCCGGACGTGTTACTTGGGTTCCGTGTCGCCGTCAGGAGACTCCGTGGGAGGGAGATATGTAAACACTTTGCACAGCTTCTGTAGTTTAATATTCTTCTTTAGTAGTACACTTCACTCGGACTCTTCACTTACCACTAGCTTACTATGACTGGGACTGGCCCTCTCTCGCCCTCTTCTCCTATATATATCCAGAACAGTACAGTCTAGAATATTACAGTATATTTCAGATCATACAAGAACATGTAGCAAAAATATATGCAAGTTGGCAACACTTCCCGCCTGGCGCCTGGCCGCGCCCCGTGGGGCGCGGACGGCTCGCCTTGCTCCCCGCCCCTTTGCTCGTTCCTCCGGGAGCCTTCTAGAGGCCTATGTTCGCCGGGGGAAGCTTCCAGCACAACACTATCCCCCCCTCTTAATTGTGATCGTCCCGATCACACACTTAACTATGTACAAACATAAGAGAATTAATCAAAAACATAATAATCGTCGTATCGCTGTGGACGCCTGCGTTGTCTCTGTCTTCCGTTCTTTGCCTCCTGCGCGTCTGTCTCCTGGTGCGCCTCGTCGTCGTCCGCTTCTTGGGGTGTCCCTGGAACATCTGCCGAAGCCGGGAGGTTATCTCCCTCGGCTGAAAGGGCCAGGAGGCCTACGTCGTCGTCGACCTCCTCTCGGTCCTGGACGTCCCTTGCGTTTTCGTCGGCTGCTGGGTGTCTGTAGTTGTTCCAGGTTTCCCGGACCGTGGTACCTCCATAGGCGGTTGACGTGGACAACTTTCGGCTTGGTCTTTTCCGTTCTCCGGATTCGGTAAGTCACGTCGGAGAGGCGTTCTAGCACAGTGTAAGGGCCTTCCCAGGGGCTCTGTAACTTCGGAGACTGTCCTTTCTTCCTCTGCGGGTTGTAAAGCCAGACTCGGTCTCCTTCCTTGAAGTCAACGTGGCTTGCCCTCATATTGTAACCGCGCTTCATGGCCTCCCCGGAGAACTTCAAGGCACCTCGGACTTGATGGTGCACCTCTTCCAGCCGTTCCTCTAGTTGACGGGCAAAACTGGAGGCGTCCCTTGGAAGGCTTTCCCCAGGAGGCCTTCCTGTCAGTAGGTCCACCGGCAATCGCAGCTCACGTCCAAACATCAGCTTTGCCGGTGAATACCCCGTAGTCTCGTGGGCGGCAGACCTGTAGGCCATGATAAGCGCAGGCAGCTTCTGATCCCATGAAGACTGATCATTGTTGCACTGCTTGGCCAACTCCTGGCCCAGCGTCCAATTAAACCTCTCCACCATTCCATCTGACTGTGGGTGCAGAGGGGTGGTCCGGGTCTTCTTGATACCCAGAAGCTTGCAGCACTCAGCAAGGACTGTTGACTCAAAATTCCTTCCCTGGTCGGAATGGAGCTCGTTAGGCACACCGAAGCGACAGAAGAACTCCTCCACCAAAACCTTGGCGATGGTAGTGGCTTCCTGGTCAGGGATGGCGTAGGCTTCCGGCCACTTGGTGAAGTACCTAATCCATTGTGACACAGATGTACCTATTTCCGTTCGTCGTCAGAGGCAAGGGTCCTGCTATATCCACTGCCACCCGTTCCATGGGGGCTCCAACCTGGTATAGTTGCAGTGGGGCACGGTGACGCTTCTTGGGCCCTTCTTTGCACAGCACACCTCACACGCGTGACACCATTCTTCCACGTCCTTCCTCATGCCAACCCAGTAGAACCTTTGGCGCAAGCGACTCAGTGTCTTCTTTACCCCTAGGTGTCCGCTGGTGATGCTGTCGTGCATTTCTTTCAAGACGCCTTCCCGGGACTTCACAGGTAACACCGTGGACCAGTAGTGGTCAAGACCATCATGAGAGACCCAGCGTCGCTGCAACACCCCGTCGTCTATCCGAAGAGTGTCCCACTGAGTCCAGTAATTCTTGGTGGTAGGGCTTTCTCTCGAGATTACTTCCCACCCAGGTCGCGTTGACGACTGACTCAGCCACTCCATAATTGGTCTCAGATCTCGGTCCTCCCGCTGCAGTTTTCCCAAGTCTTCCCATGGCACCTCCGCTGTCTGTTCCACTGTTGTGCGGCGGCACATATTCTGGACGCTTTCCCTCTGGAGGCAATGTTGACACTCCGGTAGGCATGGGCGCCGGCTCAAGCTGTCCGCGTTACCGTGTGTTAGTCCAGATCGGTGCACAATAGTGTAGTGATGCTGCTCTAGTTTACCTATCCAGCGAGCAAGCTGGCCCTCAGGGTTTTTCAGTGACTTCAGCCACCGCAATGCAGCGTGATCCGTGCGGATGGTGAAAGTTGCACCGTACAGGTAAGCATGGAAAAAGTCAAGGCTCTTAACTACTGCCAGGAGTTCTTTCCGGGTCACGCAATAGTTTTTCTCGGCTGGGGTGAGCTTCTTGCTGAAGTAGGCCACAACCCGTTCCATGTCGGCACATGCCTGAGATAGCACTCCACCAATCCCCTCATCACTGGCATCACAATCCAGTATAAAAGGCTTAGAGGGGTCTGGGTAGGTGAGTACGGGCGAGCTGATGAGGGCCTCCTTGAGCTTCTCAAAGGCAACCTGAGTTTCCGCTGTCCACTCAAACTTGCGCCCCTTCTTCGTCAGGAGGTGCAGTGGTGCAGCAATCGTAGCGAAGCCTTTCACAAACCTGCGGTAGTATGAGCACAACCCGAGGAAGCTCCGCAGCTCCTTCACGTTGGTGGGTGTCGGCCAGTCCCTTACCGCAGCCACCTTCTCAGGATCAGTGCGTACTCCAGACTCGCTCACGATGTATCCCAAGTATTGGACCTCCTTTTGGAACAGACAGCATTTCTTCGGGCTGAGCTTAAGGTGTGCAACTCTAAACCGGGCGAAAACCTCTGATAGCCTTTCCATATCCTGCTCGAAGGTCTGGCCAAAGACAATCACGTCGTCGAGGTAGATGAGTGCCGTCTTCCAGTGAAGTCCCTCCAGCACCCTCTCCATCAGCCGCTCAAACGTGGCCGGCGCGTTGCACAGGCCAAAGGGCATGACCTTAAACTGCCACAGGCCTTGACCGTAGGAGAAGGCTGTTTTCTCTTTGTCCTGTTCCGCCATTTTGACTTGGTGATACCCAGACTTCATATCCAGTGTTGAAAACCACTTGGAGCCCACCAAGGCGTCGAGCGTGTCGTCGATCCGTGGGAGTGGGTATGAATCCTTGATGGTGAGATCGCTGAGGGCTCGGTAGTCCACGCAGCACCTGAGGGAACCGTCCTTTTTCCTGACGAGCACTACAGCAGACGCCCAAGAGGCTGCTGGACCGCTCGATTAACCCTTGTTGCCGGAGATCATCCATTACCTCATCCATCTCCTTGCGACGGGCTGGTGCCATCCTTCGAGGAGCTTGCTTCACTGGGCGGTGGCTACCTGTGTCGATGTGGTGCTCTACCAGGTCCGTACACCCCAAGTCCAGGTCTCCTGTGGAAAACACATCTGCATTTCTCACGAGAAGCTCCCTGAGCTGTTCCACTTGGGGTTCCTCTAGACACTTGGAGCTCCTGTCAAACAGGTCGCACAGGTAGTCAGGCAGCTCCTCCTGGGGCTTCGTCAGGGTTCTCCTGCAGACACAGGTTCTTGGTTTCTGGTCGATCTCTTGGCACAACCCCACCATGGTCCCTTGTTTTATTTTCTTTGGGCTGAAGGAGACATTGGCCACGACGACAGGCACTTCCGCTGCAGCAGGGTCTACCAAAGTACTGCCTACAATCACCCCGTTTTCTACCGGGCATCGACTTCCACTCTCTACCACACACAGGCTAGCCGGGGGCACCTGTAATTTGACAGGGTAACAGCATCTCCGACCTCGGAGGAATAATGGTGGTGCGCTTGACCGTCACTGGCAGGTCTTCCTTGTTCACAGTCGTCAGTGGCACCTCCTTCCTTACAGTCAGCTGCTTAGCGCGGAAGTCCAGCTCGCACCTGTGGGAGACAAGATAATCCATACCTAGGATGCAGGGGTCATCCATGTCGGCCACGTACACAGAGAGGAACTCTTCCTTTCCTCCGAGCTCAAACTTCACGTCCACTGGGCCTCTGAGCTCTGCGTAGTGTCCTGTGACTCCGCACAGTCGATGCGGCGTCTTAGGAAGCCGACGATGACTCACCACGTCAGGCCGCACCAATGTGCGTTCCGAGCCTGTGTCGACGACCACAGGCCACAACACTCCGTCAACCTTGCCCTCCACTTGGCAGCTTGTCATGGTGGTTCTCCTGCACACTGATATCTTCGGGGCATGTACAGGACAGACTGGTCGTTGCCCCCGTGAACCAGTCCTTCTTAGTTTCCCGAGTGGTGGTCCCTCGTTGGGGGCACATTTTTCCGACACTCATTCTTCCAGTGCCCCTTTTCTCCACAGGTCCAGCACTTGGGTCCTTCCCTGGGCTTCTTCTTAGCGGCACCTTCATATTCCTTCTTCCTCTTATAGCATTCGTTCTCCTTGTGCCCAACCTTCTCGCAGTACCAGCACGTTCGTTGGAACCTGTCTGTGTCGCTGACAGCGCCCTTTCGTGCCCTAAAGCCAGAAGTCGAGTCGTCCCTGAAGCTTGACAAGCTAGACCTAACAAAGGACTCAAACTCCATGGCACGTGCCAGAGCTTCCTGCATTGATGTTGGCTTAGCTTGGTTCACTTGTATCTTCAGCTGAGGGCTGTCCAGGGGATCGATGAATTGATCACGCAGCAAAACCGTCAGCAGGTCAGGGGTGGCACCTGGGTATGCCTTGTGCGCCATGCTCTCAAGGTCTTGAGCGAGTTCCTGAAGAGACTCGCCGCGCCTCCTGTTGCGGGTTCTGAACCTAACCCTGAAGAGCTCGTTCTGGTGCTTGGTCCCATATCGTTGCTCCAGCGCCTGTGCCAGCCCGCTGTAGCTGCCCTTTGTCGCATTGTCGAGCTGAGCAAGGACCTCCAGCGCCGCCCCTTTCAGGCTAGTGGCCAGCTGTACCGCGCACTCTTGGTCATCCCATCCGTTCCGAGCTGCCAACAGCTCAAACTGAGCGCGGTAAGCCTCCCAGGAGACCTTGCCATCAAACTCCTGAGGCTTCTTTCTAACAGGCGAACCCAGCAGACCCATGGGGCTGGCGGAACTTCTTGGGGATAAACTCAGGCGAAACAGGGCTCAAACTACCCCGGACTTGCGTAGGAGAAGCATCTTGGGTACAACTAGCCCCTGCAGGCACTGGCTGTCCGTTTCCAGCCAAGCAGTCTTCAAGGGCCTTCACTCTGTCACTTACGTCACAAACTGCCTGTTCAGTACGGTTCACCTTTCCATGCACTTCTAATATTTCTTTGTGTGTCGTCTCCCGTACCACCTCCATCTCTTGTTGAAGATTTGTGTGTTCTTTCTCCACTTCTATCAGGCGTTGTCCCAAGTTCGTGGTTACATCAGTCATTTCTCTTCGCACTGACTCACTTCCATCTTGTACTGCTTTAAGCTGTAGCTGTAATCCTGTGAAGCGATCTTCTAGCTGTTCTTTGAGTTCTTGGAGTGTTCCTTCTTGTTGTTGCTGTGCTCTTTCTTGTTGTTCTTTGAGTTCTTGGTGTGCTCTTTCTTGTTGTTCTTTGAGTTCTTGGAGTGTTCCTTCTTGTTGTTGCTGTGCTCTTTCTTGTTGTTCTTTGAGTTCTTGGAGTGCTCTTTCTTGTTTCTCCCCCTGTAGTCTCAAGGCTTCCAAAAGTTCAGTCAACATGTCGTCCCTCTGGGCAGCTTGGGAACGAGTCTCCATGGCGAAAAACAAATGGCTACACTCCTGACACCAGTGTTATGCCGGACGTGTTACTTGGGTTCCGTGTCGCCGTCAGGAGACTCCGTGGGAGGGAGATATGTAAACACTTTGCGCAGCTTCTGTCGTTTAATATTCTTCTTTAGTAGTACACTTCACTCGGACTCTTCACTTACCACTAGCTTACTATGACTGGGACTGGCCCTCTGTCGCCCTCTTCTCCTATATATATCCAGAACAGTACAGTCTAGAATATTACAGTATATTTCAGATCATACAAGAACATGTAGCAAAAATATATGCGAGTTGGCAACACTTCCCGCCTGGCCGCGCCCCGTGGGGCGCGGACGGCTCGCCTTGCTCCCCGCCCCTTTGCTCGTTCCTCCGGGAGCCTTCTAGAGGCCTATGGTCGCCGGGGGAAGCTTCCAGCACAACAATATTTTCTGACCAAAAATTCCAAATTTCTGAAAATTATGATTGATAGATTTCATTTTCTGTTTATGTAGTACTTTTTTTCTATAGCGTGTGTCATTTCTTGAATTCACGCAGGCTTGGGATTTGTGCCTTTCCATTCTTTACATATTTCCTTCTTGGTCACAAAACGCCAGAAAACGCATCACGTGCGTACTCTATCTGGTGTAGGAAAATCACCACTGACTCGCCTGATGCCCCGGATAATTCAGTTAATCAGGTAGGTAAATAATGAAATAATGATTAAGAATAATTACTGCAAAACACGTTAGGATAAGAATCAGCAGCCAAGCCTAATCTAAAGCAATAAGTGACCAAGGTTTTCTCATGAGTTTGGAAGTGCTCACTTCAGTTCTAAGTGTCACTAAACTCTTGCCATAAAAGCTGCAGGGGTCACAACAAGAACTGATAGGTGCTCTTGGAAGTGTAGCTAAACAGAGCTGCATAGATGCATTTCAGTCCTATCGTGATGAAAATAAGTTCAACCAACTTTTTGCCCAAGCTGAGGAAAGGTACGGAGATATCATCCAGAAGCCTTGAACAATCAGTGGTCATCAGAAACATACTTAAGGCTAACACTCCAACAGCAACTCCGCAGGAGTACTATCGAAGAGCTATTTTTCTCCCATTTTCGGACACTGCTATAGCACAACTCATGGAAAGGTTTGCATCTAAACACATTAGGAGTTTTTTGTTGGGAAAGCTTGTTCCCTCTCTTTCAGTTGATACTGATTTTAGTGAACTGAAGGAGGTAGTTGAATTTTATGGAAGATTTCTTGATGGAGATGCAGATCTCGTTGAAGATGAATATCTATTGGGGCAGAGATATTGGAAGCGTCGTGAATCTCATGAGAGGTCAAAGCAAGTTGTTGAGACATTGGCATGTGCCAAAAAATTGGGCACATATCCAAAATTTTCCACCTTATTGCAATTTTTTCAATCCTACCTGTTGGCACTTCCACCAATGAGCGATCCTTTAGTGCCCTTAAATTGCTTAAAACATACTTTAGGAACGCAATGAATGAAAGTCGTTTAAATGGACTGGCCTTACTTTGTCTATTGTGACACAAATCTTGATCATGAAGTCCTTGATGAATTTGCACGTAAGAACAGACGCATAAATCTGAGGTAAGCCATTTTCAATGTATTGTTGTTAACAGTAACTAAACTAATTCATCTAGTTAATTTTTATTTTATATTCATAAAATACCTGACCCAGTTTCCATGTATCTTGTAAAAATATGTATTACAGCAGCAGCCTGTATAAACGAAGATTATACATGTTATATGAATATAATATTTTTTTTCCTTGCCAGTATATTACCTTTTTATCAGAACATGTAGTTCTAAAGCAAGTAGTGTTGTTTCGAGGGTAAATTTTTGCAATCCAAATTACAGAAATGAACAAGATTTTAAAAGTAATGTTCGTTCAAGTAACAAAATTAGTACTTTTAAGATTATTTAAATCTCCCAGATTTATGTTGTACTTATATGCTACCAACAAACTTCTAAAATGTACAATGTATGTATATATGTATCAATGCATGTATGTATAATAAATAATAAATTTACCCTAGCGATCTAACCCGAATCCTCAAGCTGTATGGATCCCTGGATATATTATATATATATATATATATATATATATATATATACATATATATATATATATATATATATATATATATATATGTATATATATATATATATATATATATTTATATATATATATATATATATATATATATATATATATATATATATATATATATATATATATATATATATATATATATATATATATATATATATATATATATATATATATATATATATATATATATATATATACCCTTTTCAATTTTCTGGGTGCGCCACTGCTAGTAATACATGTGTAGGTTGCACCATGAAACTAAAAAGATACAATGGTAGGTAGGAATGAATGCACAACAAGAGAGGGATTTTTATTGAAAAACGGGGGGGGGGGGGGGGGGGTATTTACAGAAGAGGGGAAGGGCATACATACATATGACTTAACCTAACCTTAAGCTAAACAAATCATATGAATGTGAGGAACAGAAAAGGGGGGAAGTAAAGAGAGCGATGGCCAAAATGGAGATTAATCGAGTTTTATGAGTATTTTTCACGTTCGTGGTACAGAAGAGGGGTCAAAGTACCACTAGGGTCATAAAAGTACCTCTAGAAATGGCTAATACCCCTACGAAAAGTCGAAAACACTGTCAAATATGAGTGTTTGAGAATATGAGAGTTTGAGAATATGGACCCAGGGGCGGAATCCACGAAACTCGGAGCAAGTTACACGGAGTAAACCCGTACTCCGGAGTAATTTACGCCGCCGCTACTCCGTGAGTTGTTTGCGATTCACAGACCCCATTATTCCCCACACAAACAGACGCCAACTACACGAGACATTCATTGACATCTTAAATACATTTTCACTCTCACAAACAGTACTCCAGCCAACACGAACACATACAGTAACGCGCCCCGCTGGCCACGGTGGCCCTTTGACCACAGCACATACACTTGACCTTTTTCTCA
Source organism: Eriocheir sinensis (assembly GCF_024679095.1). Classification (NCBI taxonomy): domain Eukaryota; kingdom Metazoa; phylum Arthropoda; class Malacostraca; order Decapoda; family Varunidae; genus Eriocheir; species Eriocheir sinensis. The sequence goes on from NC_066520.1 coordinate 1,343,797, forward strand.
CCAACAACATTCTTAACATAACAAACACTCAGGTTGTTCCAGGACTTAGTGACCATGACATACTCATCGTTGACGCTGACCTCCGACCGATTAGACGTAAACAGAAACCCAGACAGATTTTCCTTTTTGCATGGGCTGACTTAGACATGATCAAACAAGACCTAACTGCTTTCAGCACTGACTTTTTTGCGACTGGAACAACCTGAAGCACACCATACACGCCTCAATGAACAGACACATACCACAAAAAACACTTTCTAGTAGGTACACACTCCCCTGGTTTTCCAGGGATCTACTCAGACAACATCGCAAGAAACAAAGACTCTACAGACGCGCGCAGACATACAACACAACAGATAATTGGACCGCCTACAAAAAACACCAAAAGACGTTTTTCAAAAACATAAAAGTAGCGGAACGCAAACACATAGCAACTTATCTCGCAGACAACGTGAGAAATAACAAAAGAAACTTATTCAGGTTCTTTAACCCAGTAGCTGCGGTGATCATTTTTCTTAAAGACCCCTCTAAGCGAATTAATGAGAAAAAATCATCACTCACGCCAACCATTAGTATATTATATGTATTAATGCATTTGTGATCAGTTTATGTATCCTCTAATTTGGGGGTTTATGTCAAGGCAAGAATTTGGCCCGTCGCTAGTATACTGTATAGCCACATATTTGGCCCGTCGCTGTTACCGGGTTAAGACGCGCAAACATGACAGACACTAACACGATTACATCACTTAAAGACAACACTAACACATTAGTAACCAGCCCACAACACAAAGCACAAATACTCAATACACAGTTCCAATCGGTGTACACACAAGAACACAACCTGACACCAAACATGCCACACAGCCCCTTTCCCCCAATACCCCCCCTTGACAATACGACTAACGGAATACAGAAATTACTAAAAGGACTCGACACAACCAAATCCACTGGCCCCGACAACATTCCCGCCTTCATCCTTAAATTCTTTGCTCCCATCCTTGCCCCCATCCTTCAGGCCATATTCACCCAGTCCCTATCATCCACCTCATTACCCTCTGACTGGCTTTTGGCAAATATTAATCTTTTGTTTAAGACAGGTGACAGGACTGACCCAGCCAATTATCGTCCCATCTCACTAACATCGATTCCATGTAAAATTTTCGAACACATAATACACAAACACATAATGAATCACCTTGACACAAACAACATCCTTACTGACTCACAACACGTCACATTAAACAAGTTGACACTATTGTTTTAGATTTTGCCAAAGCCTTCGACAAAGTTCCGCACAAAAGACTGACATTAAAATTGAAATATTATACGGTATTCCAGGACCTATTCTTCACTGGATCACTGCAATTCTTACTAACCGGACTCAACTTGTTTTTCTTGACGGATCTTCATCTGACACTGTCCCTGTTTCTTCAGGTGTCCCACAAGGCACCGTTCTAGGTCCCCTTCTTTTCCTCCTGTACATTAATGATCTTCCACTGTCAACGCCTAACTCTTCCACTAGACTATTTGCCGACGACAGTTTACTGTTTAGGGCAGTAAAAACTATTGACGACTGCAGATTACAACGAAACGACTTGGACGCCCTCGAGCGGTGGGAACGCACCTGGCAGATGCACTTCCGACCAGATAAATGAAAACTATTAAGATTTACCAGGGCTCATAACCACATCCATCTCACTTTCACCCTCTATAATTCAGATTTAGAATCAGTTCACACACACAAGTACCTTGGTATCCATCTCTCAACTAACTTAAAATTCAACACTCACATAGACCATATCAGTGCTATAGCCAATAGAACACTGGAGTTCCTGAGGAGGAATTTACATAACTGTACACCTGACATTAAACATATAGCTTATGACACACTTGTGAGACCAACATTGGAATACTGCTCCACGGTGTGAGATCCTTACACACACAGAAACATTGATAGGTTAGAGCAAATCAACACCAAGGCGGCTAGGTTCATTACAAACAATTTCACTCGAACGCCTGGCATCACAACACGGATCAAACAACAGATAAACACAGACGCAGACAAGCACGCAGACTTACAGGTATATGTACAAGATCACAAACACTCACAATGACATTGATCCACATACATACTTACACAACGCTAACAGCCAACGTACTCATAACACACACATCCATAAATACCAAACATATCACACTAACACTGACGCATACAAGCACTCATACTTTCCACGCACCATACGTGACTGGGACAGCCTCCCTCAACAGATTTTAGACTGCGGGTTTTTTTTTTTTTTTTTTTTTTTTTCATTGCTGCCTATTGCGCCGGTAGGCTTCTTCTCGGTGGATCCTGATGGTCGGTCCAAGGCTTCATTCCGGTGGGTCCTGATGGTCGGCCCAGCCCGTTCTGGCGCAGGCGAGTGTTTATAGTGGCACCATCTTGCATTGGCTCATGCTGCCCTCCCAGAGCTCATTTTTGATCCTAGAATCTAGAGTCCGGGTTGATAGGTGGTCTTCTGGACAGCATGTGGGTAGTTTTAAGCCACTCGGCGGCGGCTGAAAAATCCCAGCTTGGTGGCACCGGGCGGGGATTGAACTCGCGTCCTCCTGAACACGAGGCCGTTACTTTGACGACTCAGCCACCGCCTCCCCTAATACAATAGACTCATTCAGAAAACAAATACACACTCACTTGTCACCACAACACATCAACATAAACAATTACACTTGATTCACTTCCCTCCCCCGCACATCCGGCTCCCCCGTCCCCCCAACTGCCAACGCAAATATGCGTGTTATGCACCTGTATGGGTGCCCTGCGCATTATTCGTCCAGATCCAGATCCAGGTCCAGACACCGGCGTAAGTCTTCTTGACAGCTACTCTTGAGGAGATCTCCCCCCAGCTACTAATGATTCACTGTTTGTTATTCCCACAGGTAACAATGATGTCTGCAATGTCCGGTCTGAGGAACTGCTGGAGAAGTATCGTAGACTTATCCAGCAGTACAAGACGAAATCAAATAATGTTCTCATTTCAGTCTCCCCAGAATGTCGGCTGCTTCGGTCTTTTACAATAAGGCCTTAAGCCTAAATAACAGACTTCAAACTCTTTGCAGGGAAATGGACGCCGGCTACATAAACTTTTAGGATCAATTTTATGGCATGAGGAGTCTATTTCAGAAAGATGAACTCCATTTGTCTGCAGTCGGAGCGGCAAGATTTGGGAGGCTGCTTCACGGCGTTGTTCGAGACTTTAGAGCAGAAAACGAGTCGCGCGTCACACCCCGTCCACTTTTTTTTTTTTTTTTCTTTACGACAAAGGAGGCAGCTCAAGGGCACAAAAAAAAAAAAAAAAAACAATAATAAAAAAAGCCCGCTACTCGCTGCTCCTAAAAAAAGAAACAAAAGAGGTGGCCGAAAGCAAGGTCAAATACGAAAGGAGAGATGTCCTGATACCCTCCTCTTGAAAGAGCTCAAGTCGTAGGCAGGAGGAAATACAGATGAAGGAAGAGTGTTCCAGAGTTTACCAGCGTGAGGGATGAAAGAGTGAAGATGCTGGTTAACTCTTGCATAAGGGGTTTGGACAGTATAGGGATGAGCATGAGTAGAAAGTCGAGTGCAGCGGGGCCGCGGGAGGGGTTGAGGCATGCAGTTAGCAAGTTCAGAAGAGCAGTCAGCGTGGAAATATCGATAGAAGATAGAAAGAGAGGCAACATTGCGGCGGAATTTAAGAGGTAGAAGACTATCAGTATGAGGAGGAGAGCTGATGAGACGAAGAGCCTTAGCCTCCACCCTGTCCAGAAGAGCTGTGTGAGTGGAGCCCCCCCACACATGAGATGCATACTCCATACGAGGGCGGACAAGGCCCCTGTATATGGACAGCAACTGTGCGGGGGAGAAGAACTGGCGGAGACGGTACAGAACGCCCAGCCTCGAGGAAGCTGATTTAGTAAGAGATGAGATATGAAGTTTCCAGTTGAGATTTTGAGTTAAGGATAGACCGAGGATGTTTAGTGTTGAGGAAGGTGATACCTGGGTGTTGTCAAAGAATAGGGGATAGTTGTTTGGAAGATTGTGTCGAGTGGATAGGTGGAGAAGCTGTGTTTTTGAGGCATTGAAGGACACCAGGTTCCTCTTGCCCCAATCGGAAATAATAGTAAGGTCTGAGGCTAAGCGTTCTGCAGCCTCCAGCCTTGAGTCGTTAAGTTCCTGTAGGGTGGGTCTTCTATTAAAAGAAGTTGAGTAATGCAGAGTGGAATCATCGCCGTAGGAATGGATAGGACAGTTCGTTTTGGAAAGAAGATCATCAATGAACAACAGAAAAAGAGTGGGAGATAGGACAGAACCCTGTGGGACACCACTGTTAATAAGTTTAAGGGAAGAACAGTGACCGTCTACCACAACAGAAATAGAACGGTCAGAAAGGAAACTGGAGATAAAGGTACAGAGAGAAGGATAGAAACCGTAGGAGGGTAGTTTGGAAAGCAAAGATTTGTGCCACACCCTCTCAAAAGCTTTTGATATGTCTAGTGCAATAGCAAAGGTTTCACCGAAACGGCTAAGAGAGGATGACCAAGAGTCAGTTAAGAAGGCTAGGAGATCATCAGTAGAACGCCCCTTGCGGAACCCATACTGGCGATCAGATAGAAGGTCAGAAGTGGAAAGGTGCTTTTGAATCTTCCGGTTAAGGATTGATTCAAAAGCTTTAGATAGACAAGAAAGTAAAGCTATAGGACGGTAGTTTGAGGGATTGGAGAGGTCACCCTTCTTAGGCACAGGCTGTATGAAGGCATACTTTCAGTAGGAAGGAAAGGTAGATGTTGACAGGCAGAGGCGAAAGAGTTTGACCAGGCAGGGTGACAGCACGGAGGCACAGTTTTTAAGGACAATAGGAGGCACTCCATCAGGCCCATAAGCCTCCTGAGGATTGAGGCCAGAGAGGGCATAGAAAACATCATTTTGAAGAATCTTTATAACAGGCATAAAGGAGTCAGAGGGGGGATGAGTAGGAGGAATATGCCCAGAATCGTCCAGAGTGGAGTTTTTAGAAAAAGTTTGAGAGTTCAGCCTTAGAGATAGATGAGACGGCAGTGTTGCCGTCAGGACTGAGGAGTGGAGGGAAAGATGAAGAAGTGAAGTTGGAGGAGATGTTTTTGGCTAGATGCCAGAAGTCACGGGAAGAGTTAGAAAAAGCAAGGTTTTGGCATTTTCTATTAATGAAAGAATTTTTGGTTAGTCGGAGAATAGATTTGGCACGATTTCGGGCAGAAATGTAAAGTTCATAATTAGCATTAGTTTGAAGGCTCTGGTACCTTTTGTGAGCTGCCTCTATCATTGACAGCACGAGAACAAGCGTGATTAAACCAAGGTTTTTTAGCATGAGGAGTAGAGAAAGAACGAGGAATGTATGCCTCCATTCCAGAGACAATCACCTCTGTGATGCGCTGAGCACACACAGAGGGGTCTCTATCCTGGAAGCAATAATCATTCCACGGGAAATCGGAAAAGTACATCCTCAGGTCGTCCCACCGAGCTGAAGCAAAATGCCAGAAGCATCGCCTCTTCGGTGGGTCCAGAGGGTGTACAGGAGCGATAGGACAGGATGCAGAAATAAGATTGTGATCGGAGGAGCCCAACGGAGAGAACAGTTTGACAGAATAAGCAGAAGGGTTTGAGGTAAGGAAGAGGTCTAGAATGTTGGGCCGGTCTCCAAAGCTGGTGGTGAACATTGAAATCTCCTAGGATGGAGATTTCAGCGAAGGGAGAGTGGGTCAAGATGTGCTCCACTTTAGAATTCAAATAGTCAAAGAATTTTACATAGTTGGTAGAGTTAGGTGAGAGATAAACAGCACAGATGTATTTAGTAATAGAATGACAATGAAGTCTTAGCCAGATGGTAGAAAATTCAGAAGAGTCAAGGTTGTGGGCACGAGAGCAAGTGATGTTGTTGCGCACGTAGGCGCAACATCCAGCTTTGGATTGAAATTTAGGATAGAGATAGTAGGAGGGAACAGAGTAGAGATTGCTGTCAGTAGCCTCAGAAACCTGTGTCTCGGTAAGGAAGAGAAGGTGAGGTTTAGAGGAGGAGAGATGATGTTCCACAGAATGAAAATTAGAGCGAAGACCGCGAATGTTGCAGAAATTGAGAAGAAAGAGGTTCGAGGAGTTATCAAGACACCTCTCGGGTCGGCAGCCAGAAGGGGAGTCCTCCCTGGGGGAATTTGTGGTCCCCCCCCCCCAGGCGGGGACTCCGAGGCTTGTTGTAGGTGCGCCATTTTGAAATTTGAATTTTGGGAAAAGGTGTATATGTTGTGTGAATGTAGTGTGGTGTGGATAAAGAGAGGATCTGTCTTTAGAGAGCATGCTGAACTACTCTCTGGTGTTGGTGAGACAATAGGGAAACGGTTAGTGAGGACATGGGAAGGGTCTTTGGAGGGCTTCAGCTCCCTTCTCATCTCCCATATTATATACCTTAAATATAAATAGTTGTCATACGGCCACCACTTCACTAAATCGTAAAACAACTAACAACTCTGTTTCTCGAGTTACAACAAAAGACAATTTAAGGGTTCTTAGCTTTAACGCTTGAAGCTGAAGAAATAAGATCGATGAATTTCAGTGCCTGACTAAAACAGAAGACTTTGATGTAATTGCCGTAACTGAAACATTTATTGACACCGCTAATAATGACTTAATTTCTGAATATAATATAGATAACTTTATATTTTTCAATAAAGACCGAGTTAATCGTAGAGGTGGAGGAGTGGCTCTTTGCGTCAAAAGTAGCTTACAGCCCGTTGATAAAACACCAGAGGACACTACTGTAGAACACTTGAGCATGAGTACATATACCGATTAATTAAAAATCAACATATCCGTCACTTATAGGCCTACGGGCCAATCACGCGAGGATGATGAAATAATGTATAGCGTTTTGCAAAGAGCACTCCGAAACAGTGATGCATTGATTTTGGGCGATTTTAATCTACCGCATATTGACTGGCAGACACTCACGGGATCCGAGGGGGAATCGCACTGGATGTTAGACTTCGTTGAAAATAACTGCCTGAGCCAAATGGTTTGTGAACCATCGCGCGATAATAATATTCTTGATTTTGCATTAGTAACCCAAGACAACTTAATTGACAATGTTAACGTTGGCGAACACCTCGGATCATGCGATCATAGACTGGTGCGTCTCGACATAAGAGCTCAAACAAGGATTGCAGAGAATAATGTATTGGTTCCCAATTTTAAAAGAGCGGATTTTGAAAGAATAAGACAGTCATTAACGAACTTTCAATTAGTATCCAACATCGACGTCGAAGAATCTTGGCAAGATTTTAAAGCTCGATTACTAACTGAACAAAATAAATCCGTGCAATCTTGTGAAAAGCGCCGAAAAGTTAAAAATCCTCCGTGTTTTAATAATGTAATCAAACTTGCTCTCTAAAAGAGGAACTTGTTATATAGGCAAAAGAAAACCGATAGCTCTACCGAAAATAGTACCCGGTACTACGAAGCAAGACGACAAGTCAAAAGTTAATCAAACAGGCGAAACGGAGGTACAAAGTAAACATTGCGGTAAATTGCAAGTCAAATCCTAAAAGTTTTTTTTAGATATATAAACAACAAAAAAGAGATTCGAAGTGGGATTGGCCCATTAACAGATAATTCGGGCAATATCATGACAGACAGCCAACGCATTGCGAACACGTTAAATTCTTATTTCGCCTCGGTTTTTAATAGTAATTCTACCGATGCTGCTGCTGTTCCTAACACTATTGAAAATCCCAGACATACCCTTCCTGACTTTGAAATCAGTACAGATGAGGTTCTCAAAGCGTTGCAGTCACTTAAAACTAACAAAAGTCAAGGACCTGATAAAATATATCCAAAATTACTTAAAGAAATATCAAGAGATACTCAGACCTTTAACAATGCTGTTTAATATGTCTTTGCACCATGGTATCGTTCCTAGTGATTGGAAAATGGCTAACGTAACACCCATTTTCAAAAAAGGCGACCGAAAATTACCGGATAATTACAGGCCAATCAGCTTAACTTCAATTATTGGTAAATTATTTGAGACAATTATTCGAGATACAGTAGTTAACTACCTCGAGTGTAATTCGCTAATCCTCGACTCGCAACATGGTTTCCGTAACAACAGATCATGTTTGTCGAATCTATTAACGTTCTGTAACGAGCTTTTTGCAGTCTATGATGTTTCTAAATCACTTGATATTATTTATTTGGATTTCCAGAAGCATACCTGTCAAGTCTTACGTTTTTTGCGTAAGTCTTACGTAATTTCGGTGATTTTCAAGTCTTACGGCGTAAGTTGAAAATCTTACGTTTTTTCTCCGCTTGCGATGTTTTTTTTTCTAATGTATGTTTTAAACAATTTGAAATATATCGTACGCGCCATATTTAAATTCATGTGAGCGTGCTGAGTAACGGTTACTGTTACGGTTAGTGTGTGTGTGTGTGGGGGGGGGGGGGGGGGAAGAGGAGGTACCTCGTGCACCCTGCTTGAGTCCGTCGGAACCATACCTGTCAAGTCTTACGTTTTTTATACACAAACTTATGGTCTCTAACGCAAAATCTTATGGCAAGACACCACAGTAGCTTGACAGATATGCAGAAGGCGTTTGATAAAGTCCCACACTACAAGTTGCTTCATAAAATCAAAGAAATAGGTATAGGGGGTAAGCTTCACGAATGGATCAAGCACTGGCTAAGCAATAGAAAGCAAAGAGTTGTAATAAATGGAGTGACCTCTGAGTGGATGCCAGTCACTAGTGGTGTCCCCCAAGGCAGGAAATAGAAAATTATAGACCCATCTCAGTCATGAATATCATAGAAAAGATATTTGGAAAGATCTTATAAATGAAAAACTAAAAGTTTGGACAGAGGAATCCAAAGTGTGGGAAACAGAACAGAGTGGATTTAGGAAAGGAGGAGGAGGGCTGGAGAATGTGTTGGTCCTTAAGGAAATAATTAACAAAAATAGAAGCAAGGAAAGGATCTGCCTACCTGATATTTATAGACATTGAAAAGGCTTATAACACAGTGGATAGAAACAAGCTATTTAAATTGTTAACGCACATTGGAATAGATAGTAAAGTAGTAGAATTGATAAAGGAGTTATACAAAGATAATATGGTAAAATTTACATTAGGACACACCAGCACGGACTGAATGGAAAACAACATTAGAATGAGGCAAGGATCATGGATGTGTGATGTCAGTACCAACTTTATTTAACTTTTACCGAGAAAAATTCCTAGTAAGAATCAGAAAAGCAGGAGAGGTATATTCTATCGAATTTAACTTGAGCCTTTAGGCACCGCCTAAAGTCTCTCTCTCTCTCTCTCTCTCTCTCTCTCTCTCTCTCTCTCTCTCTCTCTCTCTCTCTCTCTCTCTCTCTCTCTCTCTCTCTCTCTTATTTACGTTATATATAATATCTTTTGTTTGGCTGCGCAGGACGCGAAAGTGAGACCTACGTGAGTCTTATGGAGGCGGAAGGGTGAATGGTGCGGCACCATCGCATGAACCACGTTGCCAAGTGAAATGGAAAGTTTACAGTGTCGTTGTCTTTCCCTCAAATCCCAAGCCCTTCATAACATCATGCAGTCGTATTATGAATATATATATATATATATATATATATATACATATATATATATATATATATATATATATATATCTATATATATATATATATATATATATATATATATATATATATATATATATATATATATATATATATATATATATATATATATATATATATATATATATATATATATATATATATATATATATATATATATATATATATATATATATATATATATATATATATATATATATATATATATATATATATATATATATATATATATATATATATATACCATAAATAGATACCGTACAGACAAACAGTGAGACAGATCGCCATGCGCAGGTCATAGCTAGATGTGTAAACAATGGGGGGTTATCCGGGCCAAGCCACAGGGCTCTAGTTAGAGTCGATGGACTATAGTAAGGGTAGGAGACCGAAAGCTTGGGTGCTTATAGCATATGCAGACGACATTGTACTTATGGCAGAAGACAAGGCAGACATGCATGGAGGAGCTACTGCATGAGGATAAGTAATGATGCACCAGTGGATGTGTTTGTGTCTGTTAGCGTGTTTGTTTATATTGTTGTGCTGGAAGCTTCCCCCGGCAACCATAGGCTTCTAGAAGGCTCCGGGAGAAGCGAGCAGGGGGGCGGGCAGCAAGGCGAGCCGTCCGCGCCCCGTGGGGCGCGGCCAGACGCCAGGCGGGAAGTGTTGCCAACTCGCATATATTTTTGCTACATGTTCTTGTATGATCTAAAATATACTGTAACATTCTAGACTGTACTGTTCTGGATATATATATATATATATATATATATATATATATATATATATATATATATATATATATATATATATATATATATATATATATATATATATATATATATATATATATATATATATATATATATATATATATATATATATATAGGAGAAGAGGGCGAGAGAGCCCCAGTCCCAGTCATAGTAAGCTAGTGGTAAGTGAAGAGTCAGAGTGAAGTGTACTACTAAGGAAGAATATTAAACTACAGAAGCTGTGCAAAGTGTTTACATATCTCCCTCCCACGGAGTCTCCTGACGGCGACACGGAACCCAATTAACACGTCCGGCATAACACTGGTGTCAGGAGTGTAGCCATTTGTTTTTCGCCATGGAGACTCGTTCCCAAGCTGCCCAGAGGGACGACATGTTGACTGAACTTTTGGAAGCCTTGAGACTACAGGGGGAAAAACAAGAAAGAGCATACCAAGAACTCAAAGAACAACAAGAAAAAGCACACCAATAACTCAAAGAACAACCAGAAAAAGTACACCAAGAACTCAAAGAACAACAAGAAAGAGCACAGCATCAACAAGAAGGAACACTCCAAGAACTCAAAGAACAGCTAGAAGATCGCTTCACAGGATTACAGCTGCAGCTAAAAGCAGTACAAGATGGAAGTGAATCAGTGCGAAGAGAAATGACTGATGTGACCACGAACTTGGGACAACGCCTGATAGAAGTGGAGAAAGAACACACAAATCTTCAACAAGAGATGGAGGTGGTACGGGAGACGACACAAAGAAATATTAGAAGTAAGTGGCAGAGTGAAGGCCCTTGAAGACTGCTTGGCTGGAAACGGACAGCCAGTGCCTGCAGGGGCTAGTTGTACCCAAGATGCTTCTCCTACGCAAGTCCGGGGTAGTTTGAGCCCTGTTTCGCCTGAGTTTATCCCCGCAAGAAGTTCCGCCAGCCCCATGAGTCTGCTGGGTTCGCCTGTTAGAAAGAAGCCTCAGGAGTTTGATGACAAGGTCTCCTGGGAGGCTTACCGCGCTCAGTTTGAGCTGTTGGCAGCTCGGAACGGATGGGATGACCAAGAGTGCGCGGTACAGCTGGCCACTAGCCTGAAAGGGGCGGCGCTGGAGGTCCTTGCTCAGCTCGACAATGCGACAAAGGGCAGCTACAGCGGGCTGGCACAGGCGCTGGAGCAACAATATGGGACCAAGCACCAGAACGAGCTCTTCAGGGTTAGGTTCAGAACCCGCAACAGGAGGCGCGGCGAGTCTCTTCAGGAACTCGCTCAGGACCTTGACAGCATGGCGCACAAGGCATACCCAGGTGCCACCCCTGATCTGCTGACGGTTTTGCTGCGTGATCAGTTCATCGATACCCTGGACAGCCCTCAGCTGAAGATACAAGTGAACCAAGCTAAGCCAACATCAATGCAGGAAGCTCTGGCACGTGCCATGGAGTTTGAGTCCTTTGTTAGGTCTAGCTTGTCAAGCTTCAGGGACGACTCGACTTCTGACTTTAGGCCACGAAAGGGCGCTCTCAGCGACACAGACAGGTTCCAAGGAACGTGCTGGTACTGCGAGAAGGTTGGGCACAAGGAGAACGAATGCTATATGAGGAAGAAGGAATATGAAGGTTGCACTAAGAAGAAGCCCAGAGAAGGACCCAAGTGCTGGACCTGTGGAGAAAAGGGGTACTGGAAGAATGAGTGTCGGGAAAAATGTGCCCCCAACGAGGGACCACCACTCGGGAAACTAAGAAGGACTGGTTCACGGGGGCAACGACCAGTCTGTCCTGTACATGCCCCGAAGATATCAACGTGCAGGAGAACCACCATAACGAGCTGCCAAGTGGAGGGCAAGGTTGACGGAGTGTTGTGGCCTGTGGTCGTCGACACAGGCTCGGAACGCACATTGGTGCGGCCTGACGTGGTGAGTCATCGTCGGCTTCCTAAGACGTCGCATCATCGACTGTGCGGAGTCACTGGACACTATGCAGTGCTCAGAGGCCCAGTGGACGTGAAGTTTGAGCTCGGAGGAAAGGAAGAGTCCCTCTCTGTGTGCGTCGCTGACATGGACGACCCCTGCATCCTAGGTATGGATTATCTTGTCTCCCACAGGTGCGAGCTGGACTTCCGCGCTAAGCAACTGACTGTAGGAGGAAGGAGGGTGCCACTGACGACTGTGCACAAGGAGGGCCTGCCAGTGACAGTCAAGCGCACCACCATTATTCCTCCGAGGTCAGAGATGCTGTTACCCTGTCAAATTACGGGTGCCCCCCCGGCTAGTCTGTGTGTGGTAGAGAGTGGAAGTCAATGTCCGGTAGAAAACGGGGTGATTGTAGGCAGTACTTTGGCAGACCCTACTGCAGCGGATGTGCTTGTCGTCGTGGCCAATGTCTCCTTCAGCCCAAAGAAAATAAAACAAGGGACCATGGTGGGGTTGTGCCAAGAAATCGACCAGAAACCAAGAACCTGTGTCTGCAGGAGAACCCTGACGAAGCCCCAGGAGGAGCTGCCCGACTACCTGCGCGACCTGTTTGACAGGAGCTCCAAGTGTCTAGAGGAGCCCCAAGTGGAACAGCTCAGGGAGCTTCTCGTGAGGAATGCAGATGTGTTTTCCACAGGAGACCTGGACTTGGGGTATACGGGTGTACCTGGTAGAGCACCACATCGACACAGGTAGCCACCGCCCAGTGAAGCAAGCTCCTCGAAGGATGGCACCAGCCCGTCGTAAGGAGATGGATGAGGTGATGGATAATCTCCGGCAACAGGAGTTAATCGAGCGGTCCAGCAGCCCGTGGGCGTCTGCTGTAGTGCTCGTCAGGAAAAAGGACGGTTCCCTCAGGTGCTGCGTGGACTACCGAGCCCTCAACGATCTCACCATCAAGGATTCATACCCACTCCCACGGATCGACGACACGCTCGACGCTTTGGTGGGCTCCAAGTGGTTTTCAACACTGGATATGAAGTCTGGGTATCACCAAGTCAAAATGGCGGAGCAGGACAAAGAGAAAACAGCCTTCTCCTACGGTCAAGGCCTGTGGCAGTTTAAGGTCATGCCCTTTGGCCTGTGCAACGCGCCGGCCACGTTCGAGCGGCTGATGGAGAGGGTGCTGGAGGGACTTCACTGGAAGACGGCACTCATCTACCTCGACGACGTGATTGTCTTTGGCCAGACCTTCGAGCAGGATATGGAAAGGCTATCAGAGGTTTTCGCCCGGTTTAGAGCTGCACACCTTAAGCTCAGCCCGAAGAAATGCTGTCTGTTCCAAAAGGAGGTCCAATACTTGGGACACATCGTGAGCGAGGCTGAAGTACGCACTGATCCTGAGAAGGTGGCTGCGGTAAGGGACTGGCCGACACCCACCGACGTGAAGGAGCTGCGGAGCTTCCTCGGGTTGTGCTCATACTACCGCAGGTTTGTGAAAGGCTTCGCTACGATTGCTGCACCACTGCACCTCCTGACGAAGAAGGGGCGCAAGTTTGAGTGGACAGCGGAAACTCAGGTTGCCTTTGAGAAGCTCAAGGAGGCCCTCATCAGCTCGCCCGTACTCACCTACCCAGACCCCTCTAAGCCTTTTATACTGGATTGTGATGCCAGTGATGAGGGGATTGGTGGAGTGCTGTCCCAGGCATGTGCCGACATGGAACGGGTTGTGGCCTACTTCAGCGAGAAGCTCACCCCAGCCGAGAAAAACTTGCGTGACCCGGAAAGAACTCCTGGCAGTAGTCAAGAGCCTTGACTTTTTCCATGCTTACCTATACGGTGCAACTTTCACCATCCGCACGGATCACGCCGCATTGCGATGGTTGAAGTCACTGAAAAACCCTGAGGGCCAGCTTGCTCGCTGGATAGGTAAACTAGAGCAGCATCACTACACTATTGTGCACTGATCTGGGCTAACACACGGTAACGCGGACAGCTTGAGCCGGCGCCCCTGCCTACCTGAGTGTCAACATTGTCTCCAGAGGGAAAGCGTCCAGAATATGTGCCGCCGCACTACAGTGGAACAGACAGCGGAGGTGCCATGGGAAGACTTGGGAAAACTGCAGCGGGAGGACCGAGATCTGAGACCAATTATGGAGTGGCTGAGTCAGTCGTCAACGCGACCTGGGTGGGAAGTAGTCTCGAGAGAAAGCCCTACCACCAAGAATTACTGGACTCAGTGGGACACTCTTCGGATGGACGACGGGGTGTTGCAGCGACGCTGGGTCTCTCATGATGGTCTTGACCACTACTGGTCCACGGTGTTACCTGTGAAGTCCCGGGAAGGCGTCTTGAAAGAAATGCACGACAGCATCACCAGCGGACACCTTGGGGTAAAGAAGACACTGAGTCGCCTGCGCCAAAGGTTCTATTGGGTTGGCATGAGGAAGGACGTGGAAGAATGGTGTCACGCGTGTGACGTGTGCTGTGCAAAGAAGGGCCCCAAGAAGCGTCACCGTGCCCCATTGCAACTATACCAGGTTGGAGCCCCCATGGAACGGGTGGCAGTGGATATAGCAGGACCCTTGCCTCTGACGACGAACGGAAATAGGTACATCTGCGTTACAATGGATTACTTCACCAAGTGGCCGGAAGCCTACGCCATCCCTGACCAGAAAGCCACTACCATCGCCAAGGTTTTGGTAGAGGAGTTCTTCTGTCGCTTCGGTGTGCCTAACGAGCTCCATTCCGACCAGGGAAGAAATTTTGAGTCAACAGTCCGTGCTGAGTGCTGCAAGCTTCTGGGTATCAAGAAGACCCGGACCACCCCTCTGCACCCACAGTCAGATGGAATGGTGGAGAGGTTTAATTGGACGTTGGGCCAGGAGTTGGCCAAGCAGTGCAACAATGATCAGTCTTCATGGAATTAGAAGCTGCCTGCGCTTCTCATGGCCTACAGGTCTGCCGCCCACGAGACTACGGGGTATTCACCGGCAAAGCTGATGTTTGGACGTGAGCTGCGATTGCCGGTGGACCTACTGACAGGAAGGCCTCCTGGGGAAAGCCTTCCAAGGGACGCCTCCAGTTTTGCCCGTCAACTAGAGGAACGGCTGGAAGAGGTGCACCATCAAGTCCGAGGTGCCTTGAAGTTCTCCGGGGAGGCCATGAAGCGCGGTTACAATATGAGGGCAAGCCACGTTGACTTCAAGGAAGGAGACCAAGTCTGGCTTTACAACCCGCAGAGGAAGAAAGGACAGTCTCCGAAGTTACAGAGCCCCTGGGAAGGCCCTTACACTGTGCTAGAACGCCTCTCCGACGTGACTTACCGAATCCGGAGAACGGAAAAGACCAAGCCGAAAGTTGTCCACGTCAACCGCCTATGGAGGTACCACGGTCCGGGAAACTACACCTGGAACAACTACAGACACCCAGCAGCCGACGAAAACGTAAGGGACGTCCAGGACCGAGAGGAGGTCGACGACGACATAGGCCTTCTGGACCTTTTAGCCGAGGGAGAGAACCTCCCGGCTTCGGCAGATGTTCCAGGGACACCCCAAGAAGCGGACGACGACGAGGCGCACCAGGAGACAGACGCGCAGGAGGCACCGAGCAGAAGACAGAGACAACTCAGGCGTCCACAGCGATACGACGATTATTATGTTTTTGATTAATTTTCTTATGTTTGTATATAGTTAAGTGTGTGATCGGGACGATCACAATTAAGAGGGGGGGGATAGTGTTGTGCTGGAAGCTTCCCCTGGCGACCATAGGCCTCTAGAAGGCTCCGGGAGAAGCGAGCAGGGGGGCGGGGAGCAAGGCGAGCCGTCCGCGCCCCGTGGGGCGCGGCCAGACGCCAGGCGGGAAGTGTTGCCAACTCGCATATATTTTTGCTACTTGTTCTTGTATGATCTAAAATATACTGTAGCATTCTAGACTGTACTGTTCTGGATATA
The DNA here is from genome assembly GCF_024679095.1 of Eriocheir sinensis. Lineage (NCBI taxonomy): Eukaryota > Metazoa > Arthropoda > Malacostraca > Decapoda > Varunidae > Eriocheir > Eriocheir sinensis. The sequence continues at coordinate 1,360,089 of NC_066520.1, forward strand.
TATAGGAGAAGAGGGCGAGAGAGCCCCAGTCCCAGTCATAGTAAGCTAGTGGTAAGTGAAGAGTCAGAGTGAAGTGTACTACTAAGGAAGAATATTAAACTACAGAAGCTGTGCAAAGTGTTTACATATCTCCCTCCCACGGAGTCTCCTGACGGCGACACGGAACCCAAGTGACACGTCCGGCATAACAATATGTGTAACGTGATGCGCAATCTTGACTAGTATGATGCAAGAGTCTGTGGCGAGAGGTGCAGGGGTTGGGACTTGGGAGACGAGAGTCACGAGCAAGGAGCAAGCATCAAAGTTTCCAAGTCCTTGGAAGTGTGCTCAAGGAGTCCCAAGCGTGCGAGAAACCTTGGGCATGTTTCACGAAAGCTCCCAAGCCTTGGAACTCTGCATATCTCGCTCGCCGCCTTGGGAGGCCGTGCGGGGTCTCCCAAGCGCTCCCAAGGAAGGTTCCAAGCGTCAGACTGTAAACATGGCAGCCCGTGAACAACCCCGCCAGCACCGACCAAGGAATTTTCGCCCGAGAAGGGACATCTTTAACCCTCTCGCGCACAGTAAGATACTAGAACATGCGCAAATAAAAATAGAGGAAAAATATATATAAACAATAGACACTCGTTTCAAGTCTCCGTATAGAGTATTGTAGACAATAAATCCTAAGTACCAACTCTTCCCCACTTGCTATCTCGAAATTTTGTGGGCCAACTGTTTTAGCCGAATATATGTTTCGAAGCGGAATTTAGTGAGGATTCTTATGGTATCCTCAAAATCTTCGTACGCCTATTAGTTCCTGAGTTACACCAAGAAAACTGTATTTTTTCCTCTCCCGTCAGAGTAGGCTAACAACTAAAAATCGCTCCACGTTCCTCATTTACGTTCCTTAGAAAGGTTGCCATATGTTACCTCTAAGAAATTTATCCCAACAAATGACACTCCAAATTTTATGCACTTTCACCGAAAATTTAATTTTTAATCATTTTTTTTTTTACTTTTATGACGCGTTTCGCGTCATCGTGCGCCAGGACCTTTTACTTTGATGACGCGAAACGCGTCATCGTGCGCGAGAGGGTTAACGAGTACAATGACACCGAGTTCAAGAAGAGGTACAGGGTGGATCGTGCTGGCCTGTTGTTCGTCACTGACTTGGTGCGACACGTGATTGGCAACAGGACTGAGAGGAGCCGTGCGGTCACAGCGGAGCTGAAAGTGGCGTTGACTCTGCGATACCTCGCCACCGAGAAAATGCAGCAGTGCAGCGCAGATGACTTTGGAGTTTCCCGGGCCACAGTCAGCAGAATCATCACCCAGACCGTGGATGCTCTCGTGACACAAGAGAATATGAGGCGGTTCATGGGCTTCCTTTTAAACCGGGGGAGCAGCAGAGAATGAAGGCGGAGTTTGCCGAAATTGCTGGTTTTCCCGGTGTGGTGGGTGCTGTTGATGGCACCCACGTAAGAATAGTGGCCCCACATGAGCACGAAGAAGTGTACGTCAACCGCAAGAACTACCACAGCATCAATGTGCAAGTGTTATTTGATGCAGAGTACAAGCTGCGGGCCATGGTGGCGAGGTGGCCAGGGTCTACTCACGACTCACTAATGTTTGTTTACACGGTGGTGCCGTGTAATTTAGGTTAATTGAAGACATATTAGACGTCAAAGCGACGCGGAAGATTGGCTACGCTGGTTACTCCCAAGACCGCCCCCAATCCTACTTGGAAGTGCTTGTGCGCCACAAGAAATTCTCCCAACTGTGCGTGACGTCACCACGCTTGGGAGAGCACTATGATGAAACCCACCCCAGGAGAGGGGGCCTCAATGGGAGACCATGGGCGGGTGGTGGTGTATGTCGGTTCCAACAGATGGCGCAGGAGCAGCGTTGTTTACATCCCGGCGCCCCCCCCCCCCCCCTCAAGACATCCAATCCAACCTCCAGTACCCCATCAGCGGTGTTGCTACATGGGATCAAGCAGCAAATGTTGCTACTTTTTTTCTTCAGTCTGGTTATTCCCCATTTTAAATAAAAAAAGAATATAGGGAGATAAATATTAAAATGAACAGTAAGAACTATATATATTTACCAGGTAGATATAGCCTGACTGCATGTCATGAGTAATGCTATTATCTTACCGCAATTCCTATACCTATTACTACTTTCTCTGCATTTGTGGGAGGCTAGCAGTGGTTAGATGTATTTTATTATGTGTTCAACCTTTCTGTATACATACTGGATTCTGGAATGAACCAAGGTTGTAGTCCTACTGGCGTTCTTTCAAAACTATGTGATCATGTTTTTCTTCAAACTCATTGTTTTAACACGCACGCTGATTTCCATCAGTAATGATTTACATTGAATCATTTGTTTGTAGGGAAAAGAGTGGGTGGATATAATTATCTCGGTCTAACTTATACTGTTAAATTTATTATACCACTATTCGTAGAAATATCATTGGACCGTATTGGCTTTCCGTGCAGCGACGCACTCGGAGACTCGGGGAAACACAACGAAAGTACTATTGTGACTTAACTCGGTTCCTCTTTTCTATATCGGAAAAAAATAATACTGGTTGTCCTTTGGAGCCAAACGTTAAAACGTGGTATTTGCTGGTAAGAAAAAAAATGTAATTACCCTTTGCTGGCAAAGTTTTAAGGTTTGCGTCTGTCTGTGGTGTGTGACCACTGAGGGCGCGGGCCGCAGCCTCTTCCTGAGCCACCCAAAACAGGGAGAAAACAGTGGGAGGTTTCGCATTTTTCTTATGTTGCTCTTCAGCAGTTTAAGAATGATGTAATTTCCTGTTAAATAATTGTTAGTTTAAGTACCTGTAACTATTTTCACTTCTGGTCTCAAGATAAGTGATTTAGAGACGCCTTAATCCTTGTTGGAGGCAGCGCCGAAAACCAAGCCCTCAAGTGTACGCACTACGCAAACCTTCCTGTAGAAGTCGGGGCAACTCGACAGAATCTAACCCCACCCTGGTGACAGAACGACAAACAAAAACCTGATACCAACTACCACTGAAGGGGCTCTAGGGGCTGTGGCCCCACAGCCTAACTAGCCCAATAAAACCATCCAAGAAGAAGCCATTGTAAACAAAGTCTCCCCGGCCGGGCACTGCTCCTGTCTCTCGACCCTCTAGAATTGCCCTCGGCGCCTTCAGGTCATCTCCCACCCTGGCCCTGCAGGCAGAGGCAGGCCTTTCTTCACTATAGTATCCCCAATCTATCGAGTCCATCCTGGCGGTGCCCTTTTCGGGGCTTTCCCTTTTGCGGCGATGCCAAGTGTACAAGCAGCAATTATTGTCTTATTGTTAGATTAACGTGAAATGAAACTTCATAATAGTGCACTTATATAAATTTATAATGAGGATGTATAGGGGGCTTTGAATATTGTTCTAGTGGAATGATGACAATGACTTTGTATAAATACCACAAAATGTGGTCGCTGTGTTTTGCAGTGCTGCCGTTTTTTGAGGCTGGGTCATGGGTACATTGACCGCTTTAATCCGCAGGTAAACGAGAGGTCAGTTCTCATGATAACACACACACACACACACACACACACACACACAGAGAGAGAGAGAGAGAGAGAGAGAGAGAGAGAGAGAGAGAGAGAGAGAATACTCTTCATTTGTATGGTTTGAATCATTCTTTTGTCGATTTATGTATTTATGTATATATGCATGTATCTGTGTGTGTGTGTGTGTGTGTGTGTGTGTGTGTGTGTGTGTGTGTGTGTGTGTGTGTGTGTAAGTGTGAGAAGCGAGATTAGAAAAAAACATTTAACAAGAAAGAAATACAAGTCTCAATGAGGAGGATGAGGAAGTAATGAGTAAAAGGGTGGGAGAAAGAGAGAGAGAGAGAGAGAGAGAGAGAGAGAGAGAGAGGTGGGGTGGGGCCGTAGGGAGAGAGAGGGAAAGGGAGAAAGGACAAAATTTCCCACTTCCGTACTAAGCCTTTAATTGCTGGTAGTAGACTTGGCATCGCCGCAAAAGGGAAAACCCCGTCTCGGGGCACCGCCAGGATGGACTCGATAGTTTGGGAATACTATAGACCACAGGCGCAACACCAAGACGGTCACCACCTATCACAAAGTGACAACCTCTCCCCGCTCCTCGCCAGCCCATCCCAAGACGGACGTGACCCGCTCCATGACACCCCAAACATAGCGCCACTTCCCGTGGTGCCCCACACAACCTGACACACAAACAAATAAGGGAAGCCTGACACCAGAACACTTCATGCTGCACTGCCCGAGATTTCACTCTCTTCACACCCTGGCCTTCACTCCCTTCCCACCCTTCCCACAAACAAAGTGACTGTGAAAGCAGTCCTCAGTACATATGGTAGCAATATAAATAAAATAAAGCTTGCGGTTACACATTGAAGCCCTTACTGTGTCTCACCACTTTTAAACATGCATCGGTTAATCTTGAAGTAACGGCAGCCATTTCGCTTAAGGTTAACACTGACTTTGTGTTGTATTTAA